>NW_021130658.1:83753-256295 GCF_004193835.3 Ostrinia furnacalis | reverse complement strand
CTAGCTTTCCGCCCGCGGCTTCGCCCGCGTGGAATTTTGTCTGTCACAGAAAAACTTTATCGCGCGCGTCCCTGTTTCAAAAACCGGGATAAAAACTATCCTATGTTCTTTCCCGGGACTCAAACTATCTCTATGCCAAATTTCATCAAAATCGGTTGCGAGGTTTAAGCGGGAAAGCGTAACAGACAGACAGACAGACAGACAGACAGAGTTACTTTCGCATTTATAATATTAGTTGGGATTAGTTGGGATTTATCATAAGTCATAACTAAAAGGGTTTGTGATAGCTATAAGCTATATCTGTGAGAACAATACTATGTACCAACTTCGGCATACCAAACTTTAAACTGTCGTTAAAATAGTGCCTTAATTAAATGTGATAGGATCGATTTTGCAACCGAAACAGTCGTATATACCGACTGTACGATAGTATTTCAATTTACCCAGCAATAGATTCTAACGCAGTCCACAGTAATATATAGCGACAATAAATTACTTAGAACAAATTAATTCATCCCAGATATCTATCGGGCGATTTACATTGGGAACCGGCCATTTGTCACTTTTTAATTAAGTTGTAATAAAGAATATAATTAATTATAACCCATAGGATGCGTACAGCCCGACAAGAAACGTAAATTAACGAAAAAAAAAGTAAAACACAAAAAACCTTCCGAAGTAGTTCATTGTCATTTACTCTAAATAAACGGTTTTTCATATTTTCAGCTAATATGGGTTACAATTAGTATGTCAATCACATTGTGAATTTTTAACTGCCCTCTAAGTACCTGTGAATCTAATCACAATAAAAATCAATCGTTATCGCGGTCCCGTGCGATCTTTAAGTTTTTTCGGCTGGACTCTATGCAGAACAAATATATTTCTCTGTTTATATTCTAAGGCTGAGTTGCACCATCTCACTTTAACCGTAACTATAACAATAACCGGTGTTTTTTGTATGGAGTTGAACAGACTTTTCACGTTTGTTAAAGTTAAAGTAAGATGGTGCAACCCAGCCTGTGTATCAAAAAACTTATGGTAAATCTGTTAAAATGAGTTGTCTGTTCTAAAAGCACTGTGATGCGGGTGAATATTAAATTATTATTCAGGATAACAAAATTCATATCGCGTACAGATAGGACTTTTTAGAGGGGCAACGCTGATACCATCGGTATGACTTTGAAATATTTTGGTAACTTAATTGTGCCGTAATAGTGTGTTGGTTAATTAAAACAATAACCCCGTGGCGAGTGTCGCTTGGAATTATAAACTACAAGCATAATGGAAGGGAATACGGTAATCTCGCTCTACCAATCTTAAGTTTTTTTGTTAAAGACATTAGGTGGACCGACGATCTGGTCAAAGTCGCGGGAAGTACCTAAATGTGGGCAGCGCAGGACCGGTTGTTATGAATATCCTTTAGGGAGGCCTTTGTCCAGCAGTGGACGTTATTTGGCTGAAGAGAACGAAAAGGCATTATTTTGGTAAAAATATTACAAATAACTTATATCCTTAAAAAAAGTATAGCAATTTGTCGGCAGCTAATTCCTAATATCCATGTCAAGTCCTCTTATAAAGCTAAATAGGCTTGTGTTAATCATTTCAGTCATAGGACGTCCACTGCTGAACATAGGCCTCCCCCAATGACTTTCATAAAGACCAGTTGGTAGCGGCCTGCATCCAGCGTCGTCCTGCTACCTTTATGAGGTCGTCGGTCCACCTTGAGGGTGCCCTTTTGGTCTCCAGACCTGATCACCTGACGGATGGCGTAACCAACTAGCTTGTTCATATCCCGAAGGTCGCACATCCAAAGGCAGGGTCTGCAAGGAGCCTATATGCACCGCATACTCTTACATCAGCTGTAAATCTACTGTGTGTATATTTATTGTATGCTGTAATGTAGTGATGCATTGTCACAAGGCTCAGCTCGTTAAACATGTTAAACAACTGTTGGTTTATGTCCTAATTGAAATTCGTTCATTGCATTTAGCTACCGCATACTTGACTTTATTTTTTATAGCGATAGTAATGTTCGCCTGTTAATAAAATTTTCACGCCTAATTCTAAACCAATTAGGTAAATATTTATCTGATATACGAGATTGAAAGTGAATTAAGAGAGAGAATGATACGTCTCATCATTCATCATCATTTCAGCCACAGGACGTCCACTGCTGAACATAGGCCTCCCCCAATGCTTTCCATGTTGATCGATTGGTAGCGGCCTGCGTCCAGCGCTTCCCTGCTATCTTTACGATGTCGTCGGTCCACCTCGAATGTCACGTCGAATGATACGTCTGTCTCTTATAAATTAATAATACGCCTATCATGTAGAAACTAAAGGGGAGATCATAAAATTAAAGGAGAGGAAATGAAGAAATTAACGTCTCGTCTTTATGGAACCCATTATTCTTATGTTCCGATACAAAAACTATTATTTAGTACGTAACAGTCAAAACTCATAACCGTTCAAAACCACTTTTGACTGCAAAAATCGTAGGACGTTTAGTGTTAGACTGAAATCAAGTTCAAAATCCTCGCTCATTACAACAAAGATAAATAAACGTGGAGTTTTCGATCCGTAATCATTGTAACTGCAAAGCGCGAGCGCACCTGCGCGCGCGTTTTAGCGTGAAAGCTCGCGCACGCGCGCGGCCGACTCGAGTGTGAAGCGAGATCGACCGATGGTTCTATACGGCTGGTGTATTTTGTGATTATGCTTCTGAAATAATGGGCAGAGGGGGTCCTTTTCTACTTTGGCAAAACATTATCTACTTATACCAATGGTGTAGCAAAGACTCAGGAACAAAATAGACCGTCAGACCTTAGTGGCGGAGCGTGAAGTTTATGCTAAATCTTCCATCTGTCTTTGGATGGTCGTGCTCCTATGGAGAATCAATAACCTGAACGTAATCAATTTTCTTCACCTGAGCTAAGAAACCACACCTAACGACCTCACAAAGGTAGCAGAAAGGACCATCGTCCGATGCAAGCCGCCACCAACCGGCCATTGTGGAAATCATTGAGCCTAGTTCAGCAGTGGACATCCTATGACTGAAATGATGATGACGAGCTAAACAAAGCTATGGCGATAAAAAAGTGCTTTCAAATTGATTCCAGCAAGTCCTTATCAAACTAGGAATTACTTCACCAAGAATTGTTACATTCTCTTCTCTCTACCTAGGAGTGGCGACCATGAGCCGGAAGACGTAGCATGGGTAGGCCTCCCACTAGGTGGACCGACGATCTGGTAAAGGACGCGAGAGTCCTTGGGGGAGGCCTTTGTCCAGCAGTGGACGTCTTTCGGCTGAAACGAACGAACCTAGGATTAAGTATAGTCAATTGTCGAAAGCATAGCCCCGTATTGCTACAACCTAAGCTTATCAAACTTGCACCTCAATCCCCTTCCTTTAATTTATGTACCGTACCAATCGCCCTTGGCTACACCGAACGAACCGGCGATACGCACGCACGGCTGCCCACTTCGTTATGTTAATACCGCGTATCTGCTTGCATCTCCCCTGATAGCGCGCCGTCGTGCGGAATGACGTTATGATTCAGTGTTGTTGTTTGATTGGCTTGTAGCTAGGCAATTTTATAAGCTATGAAAGTGAATTAAAGGAAATAGATTTATTTTAGGTCACACGTCCTAACATAATACTTATAACAGTGCTAGAGCAAGATACCACACTGCCACGGAGGCCAATGCTGAGAAAAAGCAACGCGAAACTCAGTGAGAAGCTAGTAGAATCTAGTAAAAATAAACAAAACAATATACTAGTGTAAGCTACTCAGCTTCAAAACATACTGAACTCCTATACAGGGTGTTAAGTAAATGGGTATATGAGCCGACACTAGCCCATGTTAACATGGTCATATAAATGGTATGGTGAAGTCAGAAAATTGATATCTTCATTTTAATTATTTTAATTTTCATACAAATCCGAATTTATACAATTTATTTTGTATGAAAATTAAAAAAAAATATAATGATGATATCAAATTTCTGACTTCACCATACCATTTATATGACCATGTTAACATGGGCTAGTGTCGGCTCATATACCCATTTACCTAACACCCTGTATAGTCATAAGATAGGTGGGTCCCATTCCCATTCCTAGCCCATCAGAATTTGTTGCCATCATTATCTAAAGAGTAAGCTGATGCCAATTTTACAAAGTGTCACCAATTTAATCTCAGAATCGAACCCAGAACCTTTGAATGTAGATGGTCCAACGGATAGATTATGAAGAGACTTTTTCCATTATTACCTTTACAAATAAGGATACTTCCTGGGCGGTATAGCGTACGTACTCTTTTTTTCAAGAAAATTTTGATGATGAATACCAATTTCTTAAACCATTTCCACCAGTTCCAAAGCCATTTCAAGAGCCTACAACTGTCAACATGCCACAACGCTATGCTTCTTAATTAGTCAGTCCATCCAAACATGTGCTCTGCTCAAAAATCTCGCATGCACCAAAGACAAAGAGAGTGTTCACAAAGCGCCCGAATAGTTGAGATGCTCGTCGTCCGCGGCTGCCGGCAGCGCCAGCGTGACGTGTGTCCATTGGTGATGACGTCACGACTTTTTTTAGTGCAAAAAAGGCCAGAATAGTTGAGATGCTCGCCATCCGTGGCTGTGGCAGCGCCAGCTCTGTGACTTGTGTCCATTGGTGACGTCGTCACGGCTTTTTA
Source organism: Ostrinia furnacalis (assembly GCF_004193835.3). NCBI lineage: Eukaryota > Metazoa > Arthropoda > Insecta > Lepidoptera > Crambidae > Ostrinia > Ostrinia furnacalis. The sequence goes on along the minus strand of NW_021130658.1, from coordinate 251,595 downwards.
ATGCAAAAAAAGACAGGTATTTGACTGCAATCACACCTGATGTACGTGTAACATTTACCCTGTAACCTACACTGTAGTGTACACCTGTTAGTATGTTTTCACTCTCACCTGGGAAAAGTCATGCGATTTAGACAGAGCATGCTAGGTACTGTTTTTTATTGTCTTGTCTTAATCCATTACCTAAAAAGTTGCATTAAAGCAATCAAAGTGAATAAGTGAATTTCGTTGCAGTACCTATGCTTATTTGTACTCATCAATATGTTAATGATTTATTGATACGAATACTTTCTCAACTTAAAAATGTAATAATGTAGCTAATTCTGCCCTAAGCTTAATTGATAACACTTTGAAGTTCTAGGGATTGAAATACCGCATCCAGGTAGGTACTTGTCGTGAGCTTCAACAGATAGTCCGTACACCTAGTGGGAGGCCTGCCGACACTAGGTCTTCCGGCTCGTGGTCGCCACTCGAGAACTTTTCTTTTCTGGTAATCAGCTATTCGAGCTTTCTGCCCCGCCCACTGCGATTTTATCAATTATGCGGCCTATGTCAATTAGGGTGTCCCAAAAAATCTGTCTTTTTTTTTTTCAACTCATGACGGTTTATTTTCCTGCGAATCTCCTCACGATTACTAAAATACGATTTAATTTTAATTAAATGAATGCTTCCCAAAAGATGGATCAAAACGAAAACAAATACAAATTCTCGTGTCGTCCAACAATGGACATAATCCCGGATTGTTGTCTTAGACAAATCGTCCCGGGCTAACACTCCAGTCTGTGTCCACGTCCTTTGTGCGCAGTGGATCTCGCTTATTGGACGATCAGATTCTGACTGCGGTAAGGAGTAGATACCCTTGTCGGAGTTATTTTGAGCAGTGCATAGCACAGTATACGCTTATCAGAATATACGTTTTGGTTGCAAGTTGGTTGTTACAAGTACGTACGTTTTCAGTGGGTACGAAGTATTACAGGGAAGCACATTGTATGCATATTTAAATTAGAAATTACTTTTGGTTACAAAGTAACACTTTTTAAAAGTACCTACTTAAGATGTCAGTGGGAAGAGTGTATTGTATGTGAGGACGCACAGTCGTTAACATATACTTTTTATTTATGTTAGCAACTGTAACAACGATAGTAGAGTAATGAGCTTGAGGTGCCGTTGCACGTTCGCTAGATTCAATGCAATGTTTAGAGTTCTGGGATTTTAAATTATCTGCGTGGCACATTTAGGCTGAGTAGCACCACCTATTTTTGACCGTAACTATAACGGTAACCGGCGTTTTTTGTATGGAGTTTGACAGATTTTTGACATTTGTCAAAGTTAAAGTACGATGGTGTAACCCGGCCTTAGCGTTAAATTGCTGTTTTTAAAGATGTTGACTTAAGAGGTACTCAGTTTATAGTTTATTCTGATTTTAACACTTATATTATAAGCCACGTAGTTCCTTAAATTAAATACATTATGTACTGTCGATAACATCTCAGACTATACTTTTTAAAGTCCTTAAGGACTCTACACACCAAGCCTTTATTTCAAAAGGTACCAGCGACTTATAATTTCTATGACTTTTGACGACAATGTCAAAAGTTGACATGCTCATGTCGGCGGGTCGGCGGGTTTAGTATGTAGACTTCATTAATATTCCGGCGACTGCACATACAGTAAAAATAGCTAATTTTACAGTTTTATTCCGAAAAAGTTTAAATTAATAAAATTGAAAATCAATAAGTATCATTTAACAGCACATTTAGTAAGTCTGTAGTGCGCTGATAGGGCCGTACCCTCGTCTCCAGGGTTCACGCTCGGCGACTTTTGTTCAGGTCCAGTAACTACTGCGCGTGACAGCCCTAGGGAGAGCCCCCCGGCACGTGAGCGTGTAGATGACACGTTTTTAGTATAAATCCCGCACGTTTATGTCGGAATGTAGAAAGTTTTCTAGATCATGTTCCTAGTAATATACGAGTAGTTTTGGAAATGCTAATTTATTTTAATTGCACTAAGTATATGTTTATATATTTTTGAGATATACAGGCACGTAAAGGTGAATTGATAGCATAGCATATAGCACGACATAAAAAGTAATTTTGTGTGCATAAAAATATGTCTGTTTGTATTCGCCTGAGTATTTTCTATGTTATGTAAAGGCTTATTCCCAAGGAGACATCCCGTTTTTTGCAGGATCCCGTTTAGTAGTTGGAGTAGGTACCTATATGTAATTTATATTAATTTACACATGAAAAACATTATGTATGTATGAACATACAGTACAGAACATACAATACTCTCTTGTGAACACAAGAGAGTCCAGTTTTACGGGATATTGCATTTNGACTTGGCACGACTTTGTCTAGATTTCATTACTTTTTAGAGATAAACAAGCAGCTCTATCGAGACTTGGCTAGTTTTTTACAGAATGTTTTTGGTGGGATTTTATTTTACTGTGTGCTAAAGCAACCATAAAGCGTCATTAATGTAAAATTTGATATGTAAAGGCCTCCCTTTACTACGCCAGAGGCAAATGACGGATTTGGTTTATACCACACGTGAGTTTGGGGGATCCGATTTTTGTACATCTGTCCCATAATCTTCTCTAAAATATTCACAGAAAGAGTGTGAGAGATAATGTTTCTTCTGTTTCTTCTCACATTTCAATGGACAAATTATTTTCAATTGTATCTCAATTTTTCTTTCTTTCTTTGATACTTCTAATCTTTTTCTTAAAGGTTTTAAACCTTTGTTTGTCACCTGTCATCCGCTTTGTAATGGAGGGAAGTCGAACCTTAATTTCGAACTCCTCCTATGTTCTTCTGATTAACTTCGTTGCGGGTCCAATGACAGTTTAACTTTCCCCCGGGACAAACTTGACCTTCATTGGTTGGGTTTTTGTGGTGGTCAAGCTGTAGATCCTGGCTACACAGGAGTTGCAGTGGTGGGAACGAGAGGTGGGAATAGTCCCGTTTCTTTGATACTTGATACACGCTTACTGCATCCTTCCTTCAATGTGGTGCTAATACAGCTTACAGTATTTTAATTAAAGCTCAGATCATAGGTTATAATATCAGATTTTATTAGCATAATGAGGATTTATTATAAGATTTATAATGATTTCCGAAGGCAATGTAACCAAGTAGAGTATAAGTAATGTACAACAATAATAGTAGGTACAGTCGATCGACAATATTTGTTTGTTTTTTTACTATCTTTTTGTAACCTGTAAAGAGCTGTAGAAAAGCCGCTCAAAAAAAACGTACCTAGTCATAAATTTTTTCTTTATATTTTTTACAAACAAAAATTTTAAATTAAGACAAAGTAGGTAACTTACTAATAAACAGTGTTGAACGTATACTTTTTTATTTGATCGGCTGAAATACTAGATAAACAATTTTAATTTTTGTAAGTGTTTTCCATCCAGATTGCCTACTAAGTATTTACGTAGATTTCATTTTCAATTTAGCGTTTTGATTTTGATTTTATCAGTCTAAGTGTACCACGTAGTATTTTATCATGGCTAGTGGGCGTGGTTAAAGTGGTTATTGCTAAAAGGTGGAGAAACGGTATATTATTGCAATGGCTTCATTTGATGCCGACGCATTATGTTCTGATTATACACGATCGCTTAGACAGCCATTGAAATGAATCGTAGATTACGCAATGTTGTATTATAAATGTGTAGTGTCAGAATAATGTTTAGATATTGCATGTTTGATATTAAATTTGGTACGTTTGAAAGATATGTTCATAAGTAGAGATAATCATAAAAACTCATAAAACTCATTTATTTTTGCAAATAGGCTTTTAAAAAGCACTTCGACACGTCCCAGTATTAACCCTACCACTGCTTTGGGACAATAAATGGGCCAATGCTGAGAAGAAGCAGCGTAAGAAACTCAGTCAGATGTGCCACCAATGCCACCATACAAAAAGTAGTTAGTAGATGTATGTGACAAACGAATTGAAATCAAATCATGTTAAAATCTGCCTAGAAGTTGGCATGTGTACGCAGGTATTAATTAACTTCATCCTGAAATAATTTTCCAAGAAAGTTCAAAACAACAACTTGATAGAGTTGGAAGGTTAAGATCTTTGCTGCTCATCGCAGACGTTTCTACGTTTATGTGAATAATCATAACTATTATGGCCAAACTTATCTCGTATAAGCAACGCCATCTACCCCGGGCTATAACTCTGAGGGAATTTTAGCTGCCGGCTTGCATTCGTGTCACAGCCTAAATAGGATCAGTAGTTCTACTTTTGTTGAGTAAAAAGAGCGTAAATTGAAGTTAATGGGTGTGCTGCGTACATCACCTACCTAAATTAACGCTATATTGCCGATTAGATTAATTTCAAAATATTCCAAAATTTTGCTACATTTTACCATTCGACTACTTTGACTGAAAATTGATCCCCAATGAAGCCCAACCAGTAAACAATTTTAATTGTTTACCCCTTAGGACCGATTTAATGTTTATAAAGCAACTCGGCTGAAAATTACTAAACTTTAATCTCTACTTTCATTTTTCAACATGCATCTCATCACGGCACAGTCTGCAAACCATTTAAGCATTACCACATTCGAAGTAACAACAAAACCAGCCACACCACTTACTCACCATATTTGTATTATGGCAGTAATAAGTTACTCGCAGCTGAGCTGAAGTTAAAAACATTGTCAAATAAATTATTTCGAGGCTGCCGTCGGGAGCTATGTTAACCTACTTTCTAGCTATGACTATGTAAGCTATTCCAGCTGGTTTTATGTTTTAGCTACTGTTTATACAGGATGTATAATACCTAGATGAGGGCGGAGTTCATAAGCTGTCGGTGAAATTAAAACAAATGGAGGTTATTGTTTGTCTTGAATACTCCTCTCAAAGGAAATGCTCCGCTAAAATAAAACTGCTGAATACAGCTGTTAAGTCGCATTAATAAGATATTTTCATGATAATAATTACCTATGTTATGAGGTTATTTCCTACCAAAAAATGATTGTCGTGTGTCATCATCATCATTTCAGCCACAGGTCATCCACTGCTGAAGATAGTCCTCCCCTAACACATCGACCATTGGTAGCGGCCTGCATTCAGTGCCTTCCTGCTACCGTGTACGCGTGGCATTTATTATACTTATCATAATTCCTACCTGAGCTGCTTTATCTTTCAGCAATTTATTTGACAGGGTTGTAACACTTGTAGCTTTTGTACATATTTAGTTGAATAATTACGGAAGCGTAACACCCTGTATACTAATGGTCCCTCGAGGCTAGTTTTATCGCGTTCGAATTTATTTCTTTCACGGTTATTTGCTTTTAGCACACTCCGTAATTGCTCAGTGTGGCAATTTCTATAAATTGAAATATCAGTTTTACAGCTCAAGTTATAAATTTTCTATTGAAGCTGATTGTATCGTTGATATATTTAAGCACCGATATAAATTATCGGTGTAAACATTTGGTGCAGCCATGTTTTTCAATAAAACTAGCGACTAACGAAGGACGATCTAATTAAACTTCTCACAGCACCAGCCAGATGGAATAAATTAAATATTTTCATGCATATTTGTTGAAGCACTGTTTGTGTTAGACTAACAAGGATTTTTGAAACAAGATACAGAACAAAGGTAGCGTTAAAGATTTATTGAGGTGTTAGGAATTCGAACAAGCTCCCTAATTAATATGTAGAATAATTTAGGACTACCGTTTTGTGACCATGTTTAGTGTGACGCTTAAGGAGAAAAAAAATTAAAAGTTGAACTGAGAAAACCACTATTTTCCATACACATAGGTAGATTTGGTTAAAACATGAATTTAATCAAGTTAATTTCTTTGATACTGCGAGCTAGGAGTTTCATATAGCTAGAGCCTTAAACACATCACAAATTCAGCTATTTGTATTCATGCTAGGAAATTTCCAAGTTATTTGTCTATTGTCTTTAGGGCATTTTATTGGGGAAGCCTAGAAATTGGTGGTTGGAATGCGGAAGGAGCCGGGCGATAGAACTAGCTGTTCTTATGTCCAGCTGTGAGGGTGATAGGCTGAATAATAGATTAAGGCAAGAATTCAGCTGATTTCAGAATAATTGATTAGGCGTGGTGACACGTCTTTGGCTATTTTCATGTTAGACTAGCGGCCGCCCGCGACTTCGTACGCGTGGATCCCGTTTTACCCCCTTTTCCCGAATTTTCTTTGCTATAAACCTCACCTCTTCGTGCGTTCTGGAGTTATAGCGTCAGGGAGGAAAACCCGACTTATTTTTATATAGTAGATTATATTGTTTATTTCTTGAGATATTCAAGTGTTATTATGTTACATACTAGCGGCCGCCCGCGACTTCGTACGCGTGGATCCCGTTTTACCCCCTTCATCTATCTTACGCGGTTAAGATTTTTTCATACTAATGTTTTTTCCCGCTAACTCCCGTTCCCGTGGGAATTTTGCAATATCCTGTTGTAACTAAGCTTTAAGTTTACTAAGGTACCTGCATGCCAAATTTCAAGCGTCTAACTTAAGCGGTTTAGATTTATCATACAAAAGGATTTTCCCGCTAATTCCCGTTCCCGTGGGAATTTCGGGAATTCCTTGTTATAACTAAGCTTTAAGTTTACTAAGGTACCTACGTGCCAAATTTCAAGCGTCTAACTTAAGCGGTTTAGATTTTTCATATAAAAGGATTTTCCCGCTAATTCCTGTTCCTGTGGGAATTCCTAAGTATACTATAACCTGCCCAGGAGTATTAAGAATAATTGTACCAAGTTTCGTTAAAATCCGTCGAGTAGTTTTTGTTTCTATAAAGAACATACAGACAGACAGACAAAAATTTTACTGATTGATTGCACTTTTGGCATCAGTATCGATCAGATCATGTACAGAATTGACTTCTCTACAGATTTATTATAAGTACCTATAGATTATGAGTTTTGTACAGTGATCATGTTTAGAAGGTATTTCTTCTGACTCAACTAATTTTACCAATCTTACCACATCTCCTTTTCGATTTCGCATTCGCTTCTCGGAGCGAATCAATTACAGATTTAAAACCTCTAAAGTACCTACTTACTTTTGTAAATAAACATAATACATCGAGTACAGTTACTCTATTATCTATCATCAAACCATTGGCCAAATGAACGGCATACTAGCGCCAAACTCGGTAATAACTACTGCGATAATTTAATGGCAGATGACAATATCTTGACGATTTTCGATAAAATCACTTTGCGTTATTATATTATTAATCGATAATGCAACGCAGCGGAGTGTTACAACATCATATTTATGATTGCTGGCATACTTGGGTACTTACTGATATGAATAATCCTTTGAATAGGCGGACCCATAAAGAAATCTTTGCCCCGCGAAACTGCATTATCACACTTTTCTGCTAGCTGTCTTAGCTCCTAAAATGCAAAAGTGGTTGACTCTGTTTTAATGTGTAAAAACCACGGGACCAATTTTAATGATTGTTGGACTATTCTAAGGATCTGGAAAAAATAAAAAGGGTACTTTTTATCGCAATTAAATGCTGTTAATCCTTGGGGGAGGACTTGGACGAGGAGTTCAGCAGTGGACGTAATTTGGCTGAAACGAACGAAAGTACTGAAGCTTGTATGGTAAACCTAGACCCGAGCCCAGAATCTTTGACTATCTTGATCTAGACTCTAGATCCTCTAGATTTTAAAGAATCTGCATTTTGACCTCGCTATTTATCACAATGGACTGTAGAAAGTTCGAATCTGTTTAGTTGAAGGCTCCAAAAATAACTTACTAATTCGATAGACTTACCTAAAGCATATTTTAACCCCCGACACAGGTTATAAGTTTGACTTGACTCTCTATCCGTGGCATCCTAGCTCTTGAAAGACTGAAGCAATTTTGATTTTGTTTGTTTTTCTGTAATTCTATAACTAACAGAATCACGATTCAACACTTGCAAAGCCATCAAGCCCAATACGCCACTAAATAAATTGGTCGCATTTAGCACCATTATCTGATATAGCCTTCATAACCGCAATCGTTGTCAAGATTGTGAATACAGAATACATCAGATTGCCAAGTGCCTGTTTATCAGCCTCGCGGACGGTATGGTAAATTGTTTCGATATCATCTACACAGCTCAAGTAGAGAAGCCAGCTAATTAAATTCAACAAATCAAACCAAATGAAATCTTTTAAGAAGAAAGCGTACTTATACCTTAAAGGCCGGCAACGCACCTGTAACTCCCCCGGGGCTGTGGGTGTCTATGGGCGGCGGTAATCACTTACCATCAGGTGATCCGCCGTTGTTAAGCAGTGGACGTCATTTAATTTTGGCTGAAACAAATTAGATAAATCAAATGAGAATAGATACTCATTTTGCCAGCACCTCTTAAATATTATTATAATATTATTAAAACACAAGCTGGGGTAAGGTCCAGTTAGACTAAGGCTCACTCTACTTTTTTCTAAAGATAAAAGATTTTTCCTGTGATTTAGGCTGCGTGAATTTCGGTCTTTCTCAGAAAAATATAGGTACTTACCAATGTCACTCAGAAATGCAGGAAATATGTTCTACCACTGAATTTTCTAAATCTGTTCATAAGTGCCAGAGATTTCTTCCTACAAACAAATCTAATAGCAGTACAAAACCTGTTTTGTGTTAAATTGAATTATTATTTACTCTCTTTCTAATAAAAAATACTCTTACCTGCTCTATTCGTGAAGTGGCGGTTCTATTTGTGCTCCAACTTAGCGAATTAAAGCAAAATGGCTAGTTTTGTCTTGTTATTTTGTTTGCAACTCGGTCTGAATGGTTGAAATACGCACTATTTAGTTGCTATAGCAAATATTCCCATTTCAACTGATTAAGGCTCAGTTTCGGATCTAAGATGCCCTTTACACAGCATTCATTATACGCCAATGGCAAATGTTTGTGAATGCGATAATTGATAACTTCTTGTGGATATGAATATAATTGTAGATTCACCACGTGATAAATGGACTACAATATATTGCTAATCACCTGGTATGAGCATAGGAATGCTGCCTTCAAAATATTGTTAATATGTTGAGCCTAGCGCAATCATATCTTTACGCGTTAGATTTTTGGTGTTGAGTTTTATAAATCCTTTGCAATATTTGACTTTAACCACTATTGTGGTTTGCATTGCGGACTAAAGATGGATTGCACCGTCTTACTTTAACTTTGACAAACGTCAAAAATCTGTCAAACACCACACAAAAAACACTAGTCATCGTTATAGTTACGGTCAAAGTTAGGTGGTGGAACTCAGCCTTAGGCAGATTTTTGACGTTTGTCAAAGTCAAAGTAAGAGCTAAGTTTACTTTTTGCTCTGCAACCCGCACATCACACTTTTTGTGCTACAGAAGGTTTAGAAGTTGATCTTTAAAGAACCATGTTAGACGCCTTTAGCAGCTAAAGTCTGACACCAGTATCTAAATTATATAACTCAAAGGTGACTGACTGACTGACTGACATAGTGATCTATCATCGCACAGCCCAAACCACTGGACGAATCGGGCTGAAATTTGGCATGCAGTAGATGTTATGACGTAGGCATCTGCTAAAAAATGATTTTACGAAAATCCACCCCTAAGGGGGTAAAACGGGATCCACGCGTACGAAGTCGCGGGCGGCCGCTAGTTACTAAAAAGAACACATAGTAATTGATGAGACCCTAAATCATACACATCCCCTAGTTAAAAGATTATCATGAGATTTTATTGCAAATGCTTTGCAATTTATTTGTTTACTCTTCATTAAAGTTATGTCTTCGCATCCTTTAATTAGGGAGCGATTCATTAAGTTGTAACCGATACTAATCGAGAGTTTCAACTCTGAACTTTAATATTACTACTTCTTTAGTAATATTCTAAAGGAAATATTAGTTACATTTACATGCATTTTTAATCCTCTTTCATCAATGAATACATATTTTTGAGACTTGCGTAATAAATTCCAAAATATTCGAGATCTTTTCACAGAATGTGTAAAGTCCTTTCTAATTTACTAGAGCAGGTTTTGGCCTACACCTCACGCTGGCTGAACGGTTTAAGGAGGCATATACAGGATGGCCAGGGAGTTGACGTTCAAAGTTAAAATTTAGGTTCCTTACATCAAGGTGTATCTAAATCACCCCCATGTATGTTCTACGATTTTGCTTAGTTTAGGAGATAGTTACTTTGGGGTGCGATGGTGAGGGACCTCCACGTGGTGCATCCCGGGCAACGTCCGCGTGGTCTTTTCACGCGGGCGGCTGACTTCTCACCTGCGCGGCAGGTTGCNCTTAGAAATAAATTTGTTGTAATATTAGTTCAAAGTTGTGCCTTCGCGAGTTACCTGGAAATCGGTCTTTCGAAATTCGCTGTTTTCGTAGGCAAAAATCCAATTTGAACGAGATTTTGTCAATAGACATTCCGTAAAAACGTATGATAATTACGATGATATAAGTCAAAAGAAGCTATAACAATAAATTATATGACTAAAATCATTTCGAAATCTGCCAAATTCTCGATTTCTGCATGAAAAATGTGACAACGCTCTTAATCTACTACACAAAAGCGTATATTTAGCTTACTTTGGAAGGGTAAATACAACAGGGATAATGGTTTGTTAACGACAATATTGAAATAACTTTAAAAAAACATCGTTCTAAAACCTAAATCGTATTTTAAACTGATATACATTAAACTGATTAAATATACGTAGGTACGTATGTACATAACATCACGTACTAAAGCAAGCAAAGAAATCATTGTCTTGCATTTAGGTATATTTGCTCGACCCTTGAAAAACAAAGGGTGTAAACTCGACACTTAATGTTACCCTATTATAAAATGGAAATGAGGTGACTATTTGTATAATCATTACGCAGCAGTATAATTTTAAGGAAGGAAAGGATCCTCATATCGTAAACAATTTACCCTAAACGGTTGCGATTAATTGCAAAGATTGAACGTTAAATTAGATGCAATTACGTTACATTATTGTTATAAAAGATTTATTAGTGCTACAGCAAAAATAAATACTTAAGAGGAAAATGATAACAATTTTCGTAACAGAGAAAGCGTAAAGGTTATGTATGAGCGATAACCGCTATTATTCTTATACACAGATAACGGCGGGGATTTGTGAAATGAGACTACAAGACTTCACACATTTGGGCGAATCCCGGGACAATCCTTTGGGAAATCTAAGTAAAAGATCAAGTGTCTAAAGGGGTTCGTAAGTGCGAATATGATATTGAAATGTGCGTCGCTTAGCGGCGGATCGCGGTGAATAACCCAACTGTGTTTTGCGAAGCATAAAGGGTGATTTCGGCTTATCGCCAATATAAAGTGACAATCCGGTAACTTCGGATTTGAAAGAACACTGTTTTGGGTTTATGCAAGATAAGACACGCACTCTTGGTGGTATGTATAGGTACACTTGTTTACTTAGATGATGATTGCGTCAGACATACAATATAGGTACGTCAAGTTTTGCTTGCATTTTGTCTATTGATGTTCTTATCATCATCATCATCATCATTTCAGCCACAGGACGTCCACTGCTGAACATAGGCCTCCCCCAATGACTTCCACATCGCACGGTTGGTAGGTTAGCTGGTAGATGTTTTAATGCTTATCGCTAATACAAAGTGACTAGAACATTAGAATTTGACCGTGTTTTGTGGCTTTGTATGTTACATTGTAAGATTTGTACTTAAGCAAAAATTACTAACAGTCTGTATTAACTTTCAGGCGAACAAAGTTACGTTTTGTTGCATTTTTGTGGAAGGGTTAGATAGTGTAATGTTCATGTTTTCAATTCCCATATTTATAACAGTTTTAGACCTAAACTCAACTTAAGTGTTACGTTAAAACATAGTATGAAATTGGAAGCTAAACTTAGCCATCTTTGAAGTATGGGTATCTTTGTTTTTTTTTTTGTGTTTCTGTCTAGTATGCTAAAGGTAAAAAGTGGTGAGAAACAAACTAACCAAAATGTGCCTTGAAATATTCCAATCTCAAATCTTTCCTTAGACTTAAACATAAAGAGGCACTTAATAAAATTGCGACGGTAATACAGATTAGACAACTTAATCATGTCTAGACATTTTATTCATGAAAATGTTACAGCCGAATGAAAAAAGGCTCTAACCACAAAATATGCCGCTAACTGAAGGACGAGTGTTACTCGTGTAACTGTAACTAGGATTTTTTTTGTTTTTTACTATCCTTGTTTGTTTTTTTTTTTCTTTTTTGCTCGCTTGATATTCTTTTGTGTTTTTATATAGTGTGTCCGGGTTAGGTTAAGTTAAGTGAGAAGGGGTACCTTTGTTCAACAATAACGTCGGATCTAATAGACGTAGACTAATTCTACATTCGTTTTGCAGAATAACTCAAATACTAATAACATAATACAAATAATACATACTTGTTGAATATTTAAAAGTTAATTATTTCTGAACGTTATGTGTCTATGGCCAAAGTGTGGATTTTGGTGTTACTCTGTTGTCTATGATCGAAAATAAAAAAAAAAGATGGCTGCGGTCAAAAGTATTGTTTCATTGTGCTCCTGAAAAAGTTCAAAACTCTNCAGCATCCTTCCTTAACTCTATAATTATTGATGGGGATAGTTGTGAAATAAATATTTTTATAAAAAGAAGTACTACCCCCTTATTAATAAAAAGTTACACCTAGGAAGAACCTTGGATAAAAATGTCATTACCATACCAAATGACAATTTAAGCCAGAGTTCAACTAGGGTGTAACTTTTATTAATAAAGGGGTTAAAGTTTATTACTTCTTAAGGGTTTTATTATGGGTTGCTAAAGCGAATAAACCTACAAGACCCAATAAGTCCACCCACAAGATGGACCGACGACCTCATAAAGGTAGCGGGAAGGCGCTGGATGCAGGCCGCCACCAACCGGCCATTGTGGAAATCATTGGGGGAGGCCTATGTTCAGTTCAACTGGACGTCCTATGGCTAAAATTATCATGATGATGATTGATGAAACCGAATAAAGGGCTAATAGCTTGGGTAGTTCATCGTAGGTATAATCCTTTCCTTTTCAATGCTTATTTTAGTTATATTAATAGATTGTAGTCATAATACATACTCGTATACATGGATGATTGTGTTATACTTTCATTATAATACTTAGTGGAATTACTGCTTTCAAAACGTGAATTAGAACTGGCCCCATAGCAGACATTTTCCTACATCTAAAGGCCTTTTAAAATATATATCGGTTATGGCTATTGGAGCGGGTACCACTTTCCATACATTTGTGCCCATCATCCTTTCAGCCCGATCCGTCCAGTGGTTTGGGCTGTGCGTTGATAGATCACTATATGTCAGTCCGTCAGTCAATCAGTCAGTCAGTCAGTCAGTCACCTTTGAGTTACACATATTTATTTATGTAAGGACTTATTAGGTAAGTTTTTGTTCAATATTTCCCCAAATTATTTGCCGGATCAAAAATTATAAGTAGGAACTTTTAGGTATGACTGCTAACAATCGCTTTCGAATAAAAACCTGAACTAATTGAACAATAATCCAACTCACCACTCTTCACAAACAAAGCTCCTAACAAAGCAAAGAAAGAAGCTTTTCATTGCTGTAATTTTCAAGGATTTTGTTAAATACGGAAAATTCTGAATCAAATATTGTAGCCGTGGAAAGACTAACTAATTAATTTTTGTAGGAAACCATTAGCGACTGCAATCTGTAGAACTCGTTTAGTTGGAAACGAGAATAAATCTAGAATGCACTACAATAAGTTCTTATTCCTTTTTAAATTAATAACTAAAATGTATTTAATGTAGGTATCCTGTTAGAACATTAAGGAACATTTCAGGAAAATTGAAAAATGTTCTAAACTTTTCTCATGCGGTAGCTTGTTAACGAGTTAAAAGTTAAAATTGTTCGTAAAGTGTTCGTTAGTTTCAGCCAAATGACGTCTGCTGTTGGAAAAAGCCTCCTTGGATTTTCACCGAACCAGCAAGACCGAACGCGATGGAAGACTGTTGTGGACGCCCTCTGCCCCATCTAGGGGACATAGGACCTTAAGTCAAGAATTTCCACAATGACCGGTGCCCGCATCCAGGTGCTTCCCGCGACCTTCACTAGGTCGTCGGTCCACCTTGTAGGAGACCAACATTACATTACATTAGTCTTGCAACATAATTACAATGAATAGCAACTTTTACTATTACAAAAATTAATAGAAGACAAATTACTAGAACTATACAATCCAAAAAGTCAATAGAATAACCTATGAGGTATTTTGTTATAGTCATTAATGTCAATCACTCATCCAGCCCTTTGTCGTGATGCGATAATCATGTATATTAGATTCCGCACAATATTGGCGAGCTCGTGCGCCGAGCATTAATATTGAGTTAAACCAGTGTTCCTGTAGCAGTGAGAATTTGGCTAACTTAGCAACATAGCCAAATGCCTCAAATGTGAAAATTGGCTAATTTACTTAAAACAATTTAAGCTTATGATGTCGTCGGTCCACCTTGTGGGTGGACGTCCCACGCTGCGTTTTCCGGTACGCGGCCTCCACTCCAGAACCTTGCTGCCCCATCGGCCGTCAGTTCTGGGTACTATGTGCCCTGCCCATTGCCACTTCAGCTTGCTAATCCGTCGGGCTATGTCAGGTAGAAAGCGCTGGACGCAGGCCGCTACTAACCGGGTAACATGGAAAGCATTGGGGGAGGCCTATGTTCAGCTGTGGACGTCCTATGGCTGAGATGATGATGATGATGAATTTAAGCTTTGGTTTTCAGTAGCTTTACGTCTATGACGTAAACTCTGAATGGTAAGCACGTAGTACCTAGTATCTATTTAATGTGATTGTACCACATTTCTTTTTAATTAGCTTTAATCTTCATTATTGAGGAAAACCATACATTTCCAAATACATGTACATGCAGCAGAGATGTGTTATTTTAAATTTAGTGGGTGTGTTGAATTCTATTACGTATAATATTTTTAATGTGAGTTATAAGAGAGTCTACTATATTATCTTGATGGATGTCAGGCTTTAGGCTCGCGGCTTGTTATGGCACAAACTACAAGCACTATATCCAGTACACGTAGCTTTAGGCATAACTAACGTTAAATACAGGATGGTAATTAAGAAATAGTCTTCAAGTCTAGCAAGCTTAGCCTAGTAAGGAAAAGTAGGCTACTAAGTAACAGCACTAATAATAAAAAGCAATTACTAATATTGTAAATGAGAGAGTGGGTAATTCTGTATGTTTGTAATAGACTAAGAGCTGGTGAACGCCAGACCTACGTCATTTTATAAAAGCTGAAAGTTTGTCAGCTTAGGCTCCCAATATAGGATAGAATGTTGGTGAATCATGAAGTTTGGGTCATCGTGGCTTTGGCAGCTATCCTAAAAAAACTGTCTGGCAAGAAGTTGGAACTGTCAAAACTGTCTGGCTGATGTGGAAACAACTTCTAATCATTGCTCAAATATTATACACTAGCTTTCCGCCCGCGGCTTCACCCGCGTGGACTACATATTTTTTTCCAAAATAAAATGTACCCTATGTTACTCGTGGATAATGTAGCTTTCGTATGGTGAAAGAATTTTTAAAAACGATCCAGTAGTTTTTGAGCTTATTCATTACAACCAAACAAACAAACAAAGTTTTCCTCTTTATAATATTATAGTGTAGGTAGATAATAATCAGATTGTATGGTACGTATAACGTAAGTAGAATTACAGTCTATTGAATATACAGAAAAAGCCATCGTAAAAGTTAGGTTAGCATACGCTGACAAACTTTCAGCTTTTACAAAATGACGTAGGTCTGGCGTTCACTAGCTCTTAGTCTATAATGTATATAACCAAATAAATGGTACATTTTTCTTACAAAGTTTATTTAATGGATATGCTATACTAGCGAAACGTGGGATGAANCAACATATGGACCACTGTAAACATTATCAAGTTTATTTCCCACTTGATTTTTTAACAATATCAAATCTCCTTTCTTATAACTAATGGAATTACAATTCTTATCATAATACATTTTTCTTGTTTCCTTACTAACTAAAAGATTTTGCTTGGCTTCCATTTGTGCTCTCTGTAAACGGTACTTCATTTGTAAAGGGTAATCATCATAGTTATACAAGGGTTCAATAGGTAAATTGAAATTACTAGGTAATGAGCATAATTTTCCAAATACTAGTTCGTATGGTGTGTACTTCGTTTCAGTGTGTACGGTGGTATTGAATGCAAAGCACCAGTAGGGTAACCATGCACTCCAGTCTTGTTTATTGGACTCGCACTGAATTCTGAGAAAAGCTCCTAAATTTTTATGTGTGTTCTCTAATGCACCTATTGTTTCGTGATGGTATGCAGTTGACTGTAGTTTATTTATTTTTAGAATTCTGCAAATATTGGTCATTATTGATGAAGTAAATTCTGTTCCTTGGTCTGTAATAATTGAATGTGGTAAGCCAAATCTTAAGATAAAATTATCTACAAAACTCTTAGCAACACTTTCAGCATCCTTTCTCTGCAATGGATAAGCTTCAACAAATTTTGTTAAATTACATTGAAGCGTCAATGCATACTTATGGTTAAAATTATCTACATCTAAAGGTCCTATTAAATCTAAACTTACAACTTCAAAAGCGGTGTTAGCCGTTGTCGTAATGACCATGGGCTCCTTAATTTGTTTATTAGTAAACTTATTAATTTGACATTGTTTACATTTTTTAACATAGTCAATGACGTCATTTGTTAATCCTGTCCAAAAATAATACTTTTTAATATTATTTATCATTCTGTTAACGCCTGCGTGGCCACTCGTAGGTAACAGATGAAAGTCGTTCAAAATTAATATTTTATCTTCTCTATTAGTAACACGTAATACATCTTTAATTACGACGATACGTGGCATCTCCACAGTATCCATTTCTTTCAATAAAAATTGAATATATTTTTCATTGTCTTTACTTTTCACAATAACGAGCTCGTGAATATTAAATTGTTTACATAATAACACTAATTCTCTCGTCAGCACTTTGAAAGTAGATGACGATCGAGAAAATAGGTAAATACAACATTTAGAGGTCACATAAATACAATTGCCTGATTGGCTTTTAATTATACTATCATCATTTTTAAAATTCATCAAATCTAACTCATTTTTTGTTGAACAAATAATAAGTTCTATTCCATTAGAAGGTTTTTTCAGAATTTCTACAATTTTAGGTTGATCAGGCCTTGAAATCGTAGAGTTCTGGTTTGTCAGATCCGTGATATTTTTATTTTTATTAATTTGTCGCTGTTGTGCTCTAGTAATGACCGATACGATATTACAATTTAATTGCTTTAATTCTGTACAAGTCATCGGTAAACGGCTTAATGCGTCTGCAGCAGCATTATCCTTTCCCGGAACATGTGCAATGACAAAATCGTACTCTTCCAAATATAAACGAAATTTTGTTAATCTACTTGACGGATCGGTCATGCTAAAAAGATAAATAAGTGGTTTATGGTCGGTCAAAATTTTAAACTTTTTACCATATAAATAAGGTCTAAAATGTCTTATAGCCCATACTATTGCAAGTAATTCCAATTCAATTACGGGATATCTTGTTTCAGCAGGGTTCAAGTTGCGGCTAGCGTATGAAACAACTGTTCCATTTTTATTTGATAAGATAGCGCCTAAGCCAGTTTTTGAAGCATCTGTTTGTAATACAAATGTATTACTCTCAGAGAAATCGGGATATTGTAGTACAGGTGGGTTACAAAGCGCCTGTTTTAAAGTGTGAAAGGCAGTTTCGCACTCGGGTGACCAAATAAATGGTACATTTTTCTTACAAAGTTTATTTAATGGATATGCTATACTAGCGAAACGTGGGATAAATCTTCTATAATAATTTGCAAAGGCGACAAATCGCTTTACGTCGTCGGTGTTTAAGGGCATGGGGTAATTTTGTAAAACCTCAATTTTTGATGGATCGGGAAAAATGCCTTGAGAAGTTATTTTATGGCCTAAATACATAATTTCATTACGTAAGAATTCACACTTGAGTGGATTAAGTTTCAAGTTGACTTTGCGAAATCGTTCTAGGACGCTAATTAGGTTTTTGTTGTGACATTCTAATGAATTTCCAACTATTATGCAGTCATCTAAGTAAACAAATGCCTGCTTATAATTTAACCCTGACATCGCTATCGTCATAAGTCTGGAAAATACGCTAGGACTGGTTTTCAATCCCATAGGACATCTTTTCATCTGATAAGTCTTATCTGTTGTAAAAGCTGTCATTTTCCTTGATTCTTTATCTAGTGAAAGTTGGTACATTTTATCGACTGTGAAAGCTGTGTATTTTCTGCTATTTTCATCTAAGGATAATTGATAGTAAGATTGTGATAAGTCTAATTTTGAAAAGTAAACACTACCTGAAAGAGAATCTAGGATTTCAGTAATATTTGGTAATGGGAATTTGTCGTCTTGAATAACATTATTTAATTGTCGATAATCAATCACTAGTCGCCATTTTTTCTCACCGGTTTTATCAGACTTTTTGGGAACAAGTAGAACGGGGCTAGACCATTCAGATGTCGATTCCTCAATAATGTCGTTATCTAACATGTCTTGTATTTGTCTTTGTAGTTCTGACTTAAGAGCGTGTGGTATTCTGTATGGCTTTTTATAAATGGGAGTGGTATTATCCTTTAATTTAATAGAATGTTCCATCAAGTTGGTAACTGATAGTTTATCTCCTGGTAATTGAAACACATCGGCGTACTTCGCACAAATGTTTTCAATACTGATCTGCTCCTCTTTATTTAAATATGAACTCAAATCAAGTAATTCAAACAATGTTTTAACTCGTTTAACAGATAAGTTGTTTTCACTAAAGTTACACATCTCAAAAGAATTCAAACTGTGCACTTCTAAATACGAAAAGTCAATAAGTTGTTCTTTATCGGTCGTATTTAAGATACGTATTGCAATTTTACCATTTTTTGGTTTTGCAATAATTCCCGCTATGAATATTCCGGGATGCGAAGGGATTTCGCTTGCTAACACTACACAATCACTACAGTAGTTAGTAGGAATGTATTTAATAATCTCGCAACGCGGCGGTATAGTGTGAACATAACCATTATTACCAATTATCTCGGTTGTGATTGAACACCCTTTATATGATAAAGTTAAGGTGCAATCTTTATAGTTCACTACTGCGTCATATTTTAAGAAAAAATCTTGGCCTAATATTCCATCGGCCGAACATGACATATTTTCAAAAATATAGAATTTTTGAGTAAATACTCTCCCATCAAAATATATCCTATTGAAACTAAATTACCACTTATGCCTTTAATGGTTATTCTATCCCTAATTATTTTATCTACTATATTCGGATAGTGTTTAATCCATTCATACTTAATTACACAAAGACTGGCGCCAGTATCTACTAGTAACTTAACTTGTATATCCTTATCAATTAAGCTTGAGATTACGCTATTATTATTGTAACTCAAAATGAAATTACTTTTTTCATTGGCCTCGAAAAAACTCTATGTTATTGGAAACGGTTTCGGGTTCATTTCCGTCCGAAGACTGCTGAGCGAGGTGCACGCGCGGCGCGCCTTGCGATCGTGCGTCATCATAGCCACGACCGCGGCCGGCGTTCATACTTTGATTCGAATTACCTAAAGTGTTCCGCCAATTGTTATTCACATTGACGATTATAGTTATTTGATCGGTTGAAATTATTACGAAAGTTTGAGTTGTTGTTGTAATTGTAATTCTGCGAATTAAAATTATTTGTGCGTACATTCGAATTTTGCCTATTATAATTATTTTGATAAGAATTTCGGCTATTACCTCTATTAAAATTACCACGATTTCCACGATATCCGCCATTTGAATTTTGAAAATGTCTAACTTTCATGACCTCGTGTTCGGTTGACATTGAATTTTCGTCAATAGCTGTAGTTATTGCTTCTGACAGTGACGAAAATTGTCGGGATTGTAGTATAGTATGTAAGTAATTACCTANTATGGCAATTTTTTCGTTAATTGGACGTAATATTTTGAACTTACTGTCATCGCCTTCGGCTTGTGCTAACGTCAATTTCACAAATAGATTCTCTAACTCCCTACCAAATGATTCGATAGACCTTTGGCCTTGTTTCGAATGCAGCAATTGGCTTTGGATAGCAACAGATGAGAGTTTCGGCAGTAATTTTAACTTCATATCTTTCACTAAATCAGATACATTATCATAACTAGAGTCCATGCGTAATTTAGCGCTTTGGGACAGTCTAGTTTTTTGTACAAATGTAATTAATTGCAATTTTGACTGTTCACTTATCATAGTACTGTAAAGTTCAATGCCATCTATTAGTTGTTTAGTAACTGACTCCTGTCCCGTCATCACAGGTAACAAGGATATGGCTGTTTTAATGTCAAAATTAGGTAATTGTTCATTCGCCATTTTTGAAATATTTGTATCTTGTACACTGACTAATGAAACAATTTTATTATAATATTCATTAATTTCCTCTACTAATTGGTTAATAAAAACAGTGCCTTTAGAACTAATCTCTGAACTTTCTATTTGCTGACACACTTGAGATAAAATACACCCCAATTTATTATACTCAACTTTTACTTCATATAACTTTTTCAAGGCTAGGTCTGATTTCCTTCTTTCAGGACCTAGTTTTATCAAATACTCTTTATAATACTTCAACGTATCTCGCAATCTAATTAAATCATCACTCATAATAATTAAGTAATTATTTCCGTACAAAGAGCACTTACAATGAGTGTATTTTTATACATTTATGTTACGAAAATAAAATAAAGAAACAATATTTAAAAATAGCACTTACTTAATAACATCTTAAACGCAAGGAATACGATAGCTGGCCGTTGTGGTCATCGTAGCTGGCGGGCTGGCTGACCTGGCTGGCTCGCTGCTGGACGGGTAGGCTNACGTCACGCGAATAAAATGGCGGGCCGGCCGCCGCCCGCACTTTTAAAATTCAATATCTTGGAAACTAATTAACGTATCGAAATAATTCTTTCACGTGTATTTTTTATTTTTAACAGAGAATACAGAAAGCTAAAAAACAAAATTAGTGAACATTCTTCATTGCATTATAATAGGAAGTATTTAATGTTATTTCGTACATAACTGTGATAATGTATTGTTTTGTAATGTATTTGTGTTTTTTTTAGTACGCAATTAAGGTAAATTGCTTGCTTTGAGTAATTTTGAATTATAAATAGTTTTTTTTTTAACCATAACGGGGAAATTCTTGGCATGTATTTCTCCTAATGGAAAGTGATGATCAGGCGAAAGTGGAAACGAACTGCACCTGGAATCTTCAATCTTGAGGGAATTTTCTATCCTATTACCAACTGCCGAAACATAAAAATACTGGGAGTCGAACTAGGTACCACTAGAGTACAGAAGCAATTGTACGATTCATTTGGTACTAATATTTACCTGCAAAAAATTTATCACCATATATTAGTTAGGCCCAGAACAGACGGTGAAACGCAACTGCAACGAAACTGCAACTGCTAGTTACTTTTGAGTTGCATCTAAGTTTCTGCCATAGCGTCCGTTGAGAGACAGAGTCAGTTTCAGTTTCATTCATCAGAATCATCAGAAAGTTGCAGTTTCGTTGCAGTTGCGTTTCACCGTCTGTTCTGGGCGTTAGAGAACAAAACAGTTTAATTATAGAATAGAATAATCTTTACTGCCAAAACTTACATTTATGATGTTTTGCGTCATTCTATGACAGTGCAATATCATTTGATTGGATTAAAATAATATTTTTGATCGTGATCAAAATTAAATGATTAAAAGCTAACGTCAATAAAAAGATATGTATTGACGTAATATTTATAATCCATACTGATCAACCTTTTTTTTTACTGTAACCGGATAAAAAAGCATTTGATTTAGACAAAATAACAACTTTTTATTTATACTACTACTAATATTATAAAGCTGAAGACTCTGTTTGCTTGAACGCGCTTACTTCGATTAAAAAAAAATTGTGAATGATAGTCCATTAATCGAGGAAGGCTTTAGGGTATCACTTCACTCTATACATTAACGCATACGAAGTCGCGGGCACAGCTAGTATCTTATAAAAATGCACACAGCCAGAAAACGTTTTCAAAACATGTTTAATCCCCAAAAGCTTGTTAAAAAGAGTATCTTAAACATAATAATTACCCCTTTAACGCGTACGGTCCGCAAAAAACATGTCTGCCCGAACCTACCATATAATTCGCTTTACGTAACCATCGATACATGGACCCATTATGCAGTTTTTTATTTGTTACGGTAAATGTCATAAATATGAAAATTATTAATAATTACTGGTTATTATGTGATTAATATGAAATTATTTATGTATGTAAAAAAACTAGGCGGTAGGCCACCCCCGCCACACCTTAACCTAATTTTGACTGTTTAAATCAAAACAATATTTATGGGCATCATGGCAAAGTAATATTAACGCAGGAAACATTCCAAACTCA
Organism: Ostrinia furnacalis; assembly: GCF_004193835.3. Taxonomy (NCBI): domain Eukaryota; kingdom Metazoa; phylum Arthropoda; class Insecta; order Lepidoptera; family Crambidae; genus Ostrinia; species Ostrinia furnacalis. The sequence continues at coordinate 229,052 of NW_021130658.1, read as the reverse complement.
TTATGCCAAATTATATTAGTATATGATATCAAAACGTTCAAAATGTGTGGCTGTACACGAGCCGGTGTTCTCTTTTATGATATTTGTTAGTACTAAGATTACATTGTTAAATAATTATTAAATAATCACTGATAAATGTCATTAATTTCTTACTTTTACCTCGACTGTCGGAAATTATTAATAATAATAACCGGTAATTATTAATAATTTTCAATTTATCACATTTACCGTAACATTCGCTAACCGGACGATATCCAGACTATTGTGCGCTTCTAGGAATCGAACCAAGGACTCGTTGGGGCAGGTCGTAGAGACACAACGGTCACCTTGCAGTTCGTTGACCCCAGTCAAAATGCAGCCGGCTCGACTGATTTGCAAAGAAATTCGCTGCTTTTTGCTGACGATACCGGTTTCTATGCATGTCTACTTCCATTGTTTTTGTTTTGTTTTTAAGGGATCGAGGTAGGCATTTGTTTTGTTTAGAGGTAGGCAGTATTAAATACTTATTTAATAAAAAAAAACTGTCCACACAACATACTGGCCACATAAAAATGCACTGCACGCCACGCTTAAAACGAAGAAAATTATTCAAACTAGAAAAAAAAAGTAAATACCTAGCTACCTATGTACCTATTTACTTTTTTTTATTACGTACTTACTGACACAAAAAAAAATTAAAACTTTTTCTGGTAAAAATACACGTCACACTTTAAAGTCACACTTTAATAGAAAGAAAATTCAAACTTTAAAAAAGAAAGTAAATAGCCTACTATACAACCTACTCGAAAACTTCACCGTCACTGGTTGGGTTTTTATTGGCGGTCAAGCTGTAGATCCTGGCTACACAGGAGTTGCAGCGGTGGGAACGAGAGGTGGGAATAGTCCCGTAGGTAACTTGTAAGCATTACATTATTGAACCTATTTTATAAAACGAGAAAATCCTGTACGTTATACTTCTTACATAATGTTATTAAGCATTAAATAATAACATTTTCCTGCTGAAAACTACCCAATCCCGAACATAATATTCATGGAAATGATTGAGTTCATATCAGTTGTTTACTATACTATAATATTATTATGTGCAACATAACGTAATAATGTAAAAATAAATCATGATATAATACGGTTGGTATGTTTTTGTATGAAATTTGGAACACAATATGAGGTCATGGTCATGGTTATAAGAGGTAGCGGTGAGATTAGCGATTTTACGGTTTCATAGTCAACAAAGAACCTAAAATAGTAAGACACGGGTCTTGACGCGACATTTATTAATAAGTTACATTATGTACTTATGACTTGACGTTACGGCTGCGATGCTGCAGCCGTGGTCACAAGCAGACTACTATTTTAATTGAAATGGAACGCGAAAGTTTAAAATCTTATATAACAAAGAACCTAGTATTTTAAACTAAGAGCAACGGGACTCAAATGCTACAATACACAGAGTACTTGATGAGAACAGCTTGATGTTTCAGTTGTGTTACTACAGTCAGGGTCACAAAGCCTAGTTCCGGAAAGGCTGAAGAATTTCGGGCATCCTCAAACTTTCACTTAAGTATTATATTTTCTGTGGTCTTGCTACTTAATTTGCTGACCGGAAGACCAATATGACAAATGAGATTTTTTTCACAAAACTTAATGCATGTTTTTTTTTTCTGTTGCACTCTGATCACCTGGCTTTGATCACCCCGGTGATCAAAAGTCCTTTGATCACCCATGAATAAGATGATCTGGGTGATCAAAGCCAGGTGATCAAAGTAGAATGAGTAGACCTTTTTTCACACATTAACATCATATATTTTTTTTGAATGAGGACTTTGGATGGCCTTAACAGATAAAGATCTAGAAACGGTATCTATGCCTTTCAGTAGTACACAACAATTATACAAAAAACACAAACACATTTTCACTGTGAACTCTACCTAAGGTAGTGTATTTACCTACGAGTAGGTATGGGTACTTCACATACCTAATGTCTGATTTCACGTTAAATATTATTGTTAATTCGTTGATGTAATTCTTTGTAAAACTTCCTTATTAAAATGCATATTTGTATTATAATTAACTGCATTATGACACAATAATTTAATAATTTGCAACATGCATTGGTTATTAAATATGGCATTATGTTGGACCGTAAAAAATGAAATGATTGATAGTGTTACCCACGAGATTAATTTTTAATGACTATAATTTGGTCTAAGTCTGCCTAATCTAAGTTTTGGTTCTCATAGTGAATCATAGCTTTATTTTGGATTTTGAAAAGTATTTCAGTTATTTTATCTAAAAGGCTTAGGCTGAGTTGCATCACCTAACTATAACTTTAAGCGGTGTTTTTGTATGGAGTTTGACAAACTTTTGACGTTTGTTAAAGTTCTGGTGAAGGTCGCGGGAAGTACCTGGATGCGGGCAGCGCAGCGCCGATCGGTATGGACAACACAAATCCAGCTGTGGACGTCATTTGGCTGAAACGAACGATCGATAGTTAAAGTAGGTAGGTAGTAGCTATAGTTTGGTCGCCGGGCACGTAGAATTTTGTCCAATGACCTCAAGCTACCCATCCTTATCGCTTGCGTGTAATTATAATGCCGTCGCGCTCGCACACTCACTGCGGCACTGTGCTCGGCGACCAGACTTTAGAGTGCAACCAAGGGTTATTCTTTACAAAGGTGTATGATAAGTTATTAACAGAGAAGAATTCGTAGGGTTTGAAAAGTGTTGCGTACTTTTTAATTTGTTTTATAAAATATAATGTGACCTTCATGGCGATTTTTCTGTTTTACCTAGATTTATCCCGTAAATCATTTACTTTATTAATCTGTAAAAAATCATCAACGTCAACATTTTTTTTTTTTATTTAAACAAAGGCGCTTCTCTTCCCTTTGACAGTTTTTTGCTGGAGCTATTTTAACAGTTATGAAACACGTGTTGTTGTCAACAATGGAAATTTCCAAGGCAATCTGGGAACTTTAGAAAACTTTCCAGATTGTATGGTTTCCGAATCCGAGTAAAGGGAAATTTTGTTTAGACCATTTTGGGTAATAAAAGACCATTGTTTTTACAAATGTGTGGCTTCTACTGTTCCTGAAAGAAGTGATTGTATATATTTTTTTAATTATAATTAATATTTAATTACAAAGTTTGCAAATTTATTCTTCATTAGGTACTCATCTCATATTGAACCTACGAGTATGTTTGAAAGTTCTTTTCTGTTCATTTCCTTTACGCCCTACGCATAGGTACGTATTGTGATAGATAGATAGATAAAATACTTTTTTGTACACTTTTGAAATCCTTATGGTCAAACTGACCTCATACTTTTAAATATACGAACATCAGGTCTCTCCAACCCATAGATTACTAAGTTACTTGACCAAATGCTCTATGCATATTATCTTTTCTCTGGTAAATAAAGACCTCATGATAAAGAATTTTCAAGTCATAATACCTACTTTGCAATGTCAAGGGCGTACTAACTATTTAAGTACACAACATTGTTAACTTTATTGCCAACATAAGGGCAACGCACTTAAATATCCTTGTGTCAAAACGTAACCAACCTTCAAACTTGAGTCATAAGTACAGACAACACAACAGTTTATACAATTTTATTGAAAAATCGAACTTATTGCAACGGCATAAGTGTCAGTGTTACCTTAATGTGCTGCCATCACTACATGTTGCATATTTAGCGCTAATTTTCATGTTGGTATTACTTATTACGACTGAAACACAATTTTTGCTTCATTTGTCAGTAAGTGCAATGTACGATTTGTCATGTGAGTTGTATATTTTATAATTAACAGGTAATAAGTTACATTTATTATGAATCTAAAGTAAATTAATTACGATAGTCAAATAATTAAACATACGAGTATTACTGTTCTGTAGCTTGTAAGACCTATTTTCTGTCAGTTTTTCCTAGGAAATAAAAAGGGATAGGAATCTAGGATTTTACTTAATAGTAAGTCATATCCTAACATGGTGGATTCTAAATTGTTTCATGGTTTATGTAGGTTATTCTTATGTTTTTTCTTCTGGATACATTTTGGCCTCACAAACTTTATGACTGAATATCACTTGAAATTAAATTTAGCTTAACCGAATTAGACGATTTCTTATTTTTTGTGCTAGTTTTTTGGACAGCCCATGGAAAAAGTTAGAAATAGGAACAAAAAATCTAACGGCAAGATGCCAGTTTGAGATAAGCTTTAGGTAATTGTTACCTACGAGTATGTTTCACAAATAAACAATTTTGTTTTTTTTTGTAGCTTTTGTAAACAGGCTACAATTTCAGATCTAAGAAGTTTACAAGTTGAACTTGCAGTTAATTCTGCTTTGTCTCAATCCATGTAACGAAAGTAAAATCAAAAATGGAACTTGTAAGTGCAGTGAGTCAGTGTCGCGACACCCCTCCCCCCTCCCCCCTAAGTCTGTCTCCCCTCATGACTGGGTATTGACACGATGACTCAGGGTTATGCAATCAAGTCTGTGAGGGTGTGACGTCATGACCTGAACTCTGAAAGATGGAAGATACGCGTTGCATATCTAATGACAGATAAGTTGCTGGAAAATTTTGTTCAGGTCTGTAGGCTTTTTCCATGGAAATGTTTGGGAGGAACTAGCTATTGAGAAATAAAAGTAAAGTTAGTTTACTTATCAAATAATATTTATTTATATTAGACTGCATAGGGATAAACTTATGTTGCATGGTAACAGAAAGATGGTGGAAGCAGGTTTGTGGAATTGAGATAGGTATTATTATAAAATTTGTAACTACAGATACATCAGGACAATGATGTAGGTAGGTACATTTTTGTATATTTGGTAAAAAATAAGGTCCCATTAGTAACAGTTCCAAATTTTTGCTACCTTATTTCTGATCACTGCATTTCTATAACACGCCAAAATATAGTTGTTTTTCTCAAATAATATGTCTCAAAAAGTTTCAAAAAGTCACATTATTATGTTATTTTACTGCAATCCAGACTGCAAACAATCCAAATTGCATTCAACTATCCTTGTTACCTATGAAATATAATATTGTGGTATGTTAAGTGAAAGACATGCGTAGGGTTTGAATGTCCAATCTTTAATCATTCAAAAAGTACAAATTTACTTAAAACTAAAATATAGCTAACTCAACACATTGAATGTGACACCATGTTGCAGTCACTAATTAAAATATAAATGTATATGTACAACATGGGCCGGGCTATACCCTGGACTCCGTGGGCCGGGATATCCCTGGACTCCGCTCCTTCAATTCTTCTTTAAGGTGTGGCCGTTAGCTCAAGAGTTGACGTGGCATTGTTGGCCAAATTAAGACGTGTCAACTCACGGCGCAATGCTTTCATAGCTTGGTGACGGCATTTTTTGAAGAGGTAGTATGCGAGTGAAACCACCAAAATGATGAGTACTGCGATCACCAGAATTTCAGCAAGTTGTAGACCCGAAGTTTTTTGCGTGTGGGCGTCGCCGCTGGCAGTTTGAGCGATGATAACTTCTTCTTTGCTTTGCTTGTGTCCCATTTTGAAATGCAGCTAATAATGTTCTTCAATAATTTGTTCAATTTTCTCGTAGTTTCTAGAGTCTTGCCGGTTGATTTTCGCCAGTTGTTCTTGAATCTTCAGTTTCTTTAGGCAGGGTCGCCATGTGGTATGTTAAGTGAAAGACATGCGTAGGGTTTGAATGTCCAATCTTTAATAATTCGAAAAGTACAAATTTACTTAAAACTAAATTATAGCTAACTCAACACATTGAATGTGACACCATGTTGCAGTCACTAATTAAAATATAAATGTTACAGTACAACTAATAAATCAGTATACTTCAACATTGAGCCAACTGGCACTACTCGCTTGGTACCTATGCTGTTAAGTCTAGAAACAGTGAACGAAATAGTAAAGGGCCGTCCTCACACGATGATCTTATTTTGTAACCAGTACTCGTATTTAACACCACTTCAACCAATCAAGCCATTTACTTCCATGGTAGTTCTCCCGGCGCAATCAATCACAGTCGCAGTTTAAAAACTGATATTTATTTTCATGCACCTATTTATGTAGTAAATAACAAGAGTGGGTTATGTGGGACTAGGGTTGCCAGATGCACCTATTTACAGTACAGTATCTGTTTGTTTACAGCATTATCACTGGCTCCAGGAGAAGGCAAGCCGCCAGTACACAGAAAGCCAAAGCCATCCAAAGAACACGATAAAGTGAGTAATTTTAATGAATAACTCTTAGTAGATGAAGTAATTTAGGTCACACGTTCGTACCTTTTCTCGACACGACGGCCCTGCTGTCCTGAAAGAGTTGTGTGTCGTGTGGATCCAGCAGAGTAGAAATCCCTCCTCTTGAATGGAAACTAAGGGAGAAACCTGAAAAGATCAAGTCTCCCCAACCATCTGGCAAACGTGAGGAGTAATGGCGAAATTTGGGATTGATGGTGAAAACGGGCATAAGGCTAGTCTCCTGTTAAACGCTACGCGACATTATGACGTCAGCGTCAAACGTTCCTATCGACGCCATACGCCGACGTCAACGTTTGAAAGAAAGTAAGTATTGTGACGCGGCTTAGGCGTGACACGGCCTACGGCGTCTATAGCTAGCGTTAGGAGACCACAGCCTAAGTGATCTGATGATAAATGATGTTTTTTTCCGTCAGACGCCGCGCGGCAAGTCTGTGTCGGCGTCGCCGGGGCGGACGCTGTCGCCGTCGCCCGCCGCCTCCAAGGAGCCCAGCGTCGACAAAGAAATCGCCAACAAGGTATTGTACATACGCCTATACCAGGCCTGTTCATCTCCGCGAGTTTACATCGAAAACAAAACACACACGATGGCCCACCTACAGGATACTATTCGACTAGGCCTCACATACGAGCGAACATTGACTCACGCACGCGTATTCTTGTGTATGATGGAAGAAAATGGTGTACTAAATACTGTGCAGTATTTAACTGCCTAAATAATAATAAAAACACAGAATGTACTTTTTTAAGTTGCCTCAAGACACTGAGAGGTAAATGAGTAATTAATATTATTCATGATAATTCATGCTAAATCATGTATTTCCTCCGCCATTTTCCGCAGTTTGGCACCTCACGTCACATCATTTTACCGAAGTCAGCCCTATAGCTTCGGCGCAGTGCCGATCACTGACGTTTGTCAACAAAATGGTGCTTGACTCTTGAGACAGGCTAAATTACACCATATTGTAAATGACATTGAGCATACATTTTTTTAAATACCTTCGCGAAGAAAAACTTCTGTACGTAGTACTTATTATTATTCTGTGCCTATACACATTAGACTTACCGCTTTTGATTCCTATAATGAAGATACTCTTCAATGTTGTATCAGAAATCTAATAACTCTGTTTATTAGGTTGATACAAATCGGCGCTGAGATTTCATTGTGATTTTCTCTTCGGCTCCTCCGGTAACTTTTTCTGGGTTGTAAGGAGCATGTATTGTGTTTTCAACCGTATATGGAAAACCGCAGAGGACGTCTAGTACTCAAACGAGGGTTCAGTGACCGAAGAATATCTAGTATTAAAGATCACTCAAAAAACCTTCAGCACGCGAGTCTCAAACATATCTCCTTTAGGCTGAGTGAAAAATGCCAGAGCTTGCTTGGTGCCGTCTAGACTGAGAATTTGATGATGATGTGGACTCCACAAGTGACGTGTAAAGGCTGCTTACAGGCAACATTTCAAGTTTTTCTTTCTTTTTTCAGAAGGGTTCCATAAGGGCAACATTTTAAGTGTTTTTCCTTTTTATAGAAGGTGGAGAGCTCAGACAAGCCGGTGGACCCGCGGGAGGTGACACAAAAGCTGCAGGCGCTGCAGGTCACCGACGACGCGCCCGCGCCCGCGCCTCTAGCGGATAAGGTACGTGTGACGTCACACCGTGCGCCGGCTGCGCTGTGACGTCACGTCATCAAGCCGGTGGACGCGAGGTGACACAGAAGCTGCAGGCGCTGCAGGTCACCGACGACGTGCCCGCGCCCNTAGAATATAGCTAACTCAACACATTGAATGTGACACCATGTTGCAGTCACTAATTAAAATATAAATGTTACAGTACAACTAATAAATCAGTATACTTCAGTTTTTTTCCGACGGCGATCTATAAATGCAGACTATTGTGTAAGAAAGCATAGTTATTTCCAAACATGACGCTCCAGAGAGTGAGACTTCTTTAACTGAGTGAGGAATGTTATCTTTTATAAATGCAACTACACCATCGTTTTGATTTGTTTTTATTGTAGAACCATGTGTTATGTAATCTGGCTTTAAAGGAAGAGGTTTACTGTTGTTGATTCTGCATTCACTCAAGATTATTGCATCAATTGTGTGTGGGAGCATGTTGAGGTTAATATCCAGATCGTCAATATTAGAGGATTTGTGTATGCTTCTGATGTTTTGGATGATGAGTGAGCAATCTGGTCTTCTTACAGGAACATGTTCTACAAGTTGTTCAATGGAGCAGCTCAATGACTTTATCTGTTGTAAGGAGTCTAATTCTTGTAAGACCTTACAGCTTTTATCCATTTTCTCTGAGTGATAAATGGAAGGTGTAAGATATTTTGATCTTTATTATTATTTTGGATGGTTGAATGAATTGTAAATTGGGTGTTCGTCGCAGTATACTATTCTTTTGCAGGCATTTGTAGTATTCGTGTAATGTTGAGTGTTGTGAGTATTGTGATTGTTTTTGTGTTGTTTGTATAATTTGTGTTTGTTTGTAGAAGGTAAGTTTCTGGCTACTTACACAGTTATCTCCAGTAATACGAATGAATCGATATAATTTCATGTACACAGCACTGATAAGACAGATTATAGAAACTTGCTTATAGACTAATCTTATAACCAGGGATGCAAAAACTAATATCGCACAAATAAGTAGTCATTTTTTTGTTAACTGTTGTAACTGAGCTTCATGAGTAACTTGCACAATTGGTGAGTCATCATCAAATCGCAGGTAGACCTTCCCGTAGCTCGTCCAGCAATACTTATATTGATTTGCTTCTTTGAAGCCCCGAGCCAGAAAATGTAGTCTTGATGCCAGGGGTGTAAGATTTTCAGATAAGAAGATAGGAATGTCCGTTTGTGAAGTTAGGCCCATGTGACCTGCATTCAATTTGCTTGTTTTATTTTTATTGTTATAATTTTTTGCGGCTTTTAAGATTTCCGTCTTGGTTAGAGTGTTTGTTAGTTCCACTATGATTGTGCTTCTTTCTTGATTTTTCTTTTTTGTTTTAATAATGTCCTTGATGTCTGATCTATCCATTGTAACCGCCAAATTATCAGATAGTCTTTTCACCATTTGAACAAGATCTTTTTTATTTTCACTTCCTTTCAGTGGCACGTTTTTTATTTCAAAATTAGCTTTTCTTTCTAATCTTTGATTTTCTTCTAACTTGTTTTCAATTATGGTTATATGTTCTTTGTCCTTTTTTGATTGATTTTCTAATTTCTCGAGTTTAGCTTTTAATCCGGAATTTTCTTCCGACAAAAATGTCAGTGTTTCCTGCACCATATTACTAGTCTGCTGTATTTCTTTGAGGGTATCCAATATCGTATTAATTTTACTATCGTAAGTGCTGGCCAGTTTATTGATTAACTCAGTCATGTCCTTTCTCAGGTCATTTTTCAAGTCATTTGACATCATTTCGAACTGACTAGAGTGAAGTTCGTCAGTCTTCCTCTTTTTAGATCTAGCAGCTAAAGAGCCAGGTGGACGCTGGTCTTCCAGTGTTGATATGTCAGGCATGGAGTCAGATTTTTCTGGTGTACGCATCGTTGCCATTGCTTCTGTTTACGTCTATAAATAGCACAAGCAGTAATAAATTCCGTAGTCTTCGTAGTAGCGAGCGTCGACGCCGTCGAGTACGTATGGCCACAGATAATATAANTAAAATATAGCTAACTCAACACATTGAATGTGACACCATGTTGCAGTCACTAATTAAAATATAAATGTTACAGTACAACTAATAAATCAGTATACTTCAATATTATGTAGACCCAGACGTCTGGTCAAAGTCGTAAAACTGACTCACATACTCTTTGTCTGTGTAATTTAATATGTTATTTATGACTTTTAAAGATGAAGGGCACATGGCAACTTTGAATTACAGTTTCAGCGACTTGCAACTTAAAAATAATACCACCCTCGTCATTTTTCAATCGCCATCTAGTACCAAATTAATCAAAGCTAAGGGACAATGCTACGGTACAAATATCGTAGCCAGAACTCAAAATTGATCACTTTATTGATGATCCGTCCATGTCGTGAAATGTCTCTATCTCATGATATGGGCAGTTAACTAATTGTACCGTCAATTTTTAATAATAAAAATACGCTTTTTTGGACATTGAAAACGAATGCGATTAATACAACTACCAAATTCGCAACTCTGACGTAGTAGCTGAGTTCTCTACCACTACTCTAAATATGTACTTAGTTGGTCATCAGATGTTAATGTTTTTTACCAAAAGAAACTTTGAATCTTCTTGTTGTGTCTGGCCGCTGACTCATGAGTATGAGACGTCTACGAGTCAGCTCTCATACACTCCAGACGACTCAGAAACTATAAAATATTTCTAACTCCAGACGATTCAGAATAAAATTCTATACTTACTACTGTTAGAACTACTTAAGACGCCACAGTTTTATCTTTTATTTTTTAACTTTATCTAGATACAGTCAGTGTTAAAAAGTTCATGGTAACAAAGACGTGTTGCGAACTTTTTGGCTACTTTGTAGTCCAGTCATTTAAGCTTAAATTAGGTAAGAATCTCGGAATTAGAGATACCCAGCTGTTAGTCTGTAAATACTTGTATATTGACACCCTGAAAGTTGTCTCAAAACCTACATATGGTAGGATGTAAGCAACTGGGGTGCAATGGTGAGGGACCTCCACGTGGTGCACCCCGGGCAACGTCCGCGTGGTCTGTTCACGCAGGCGGCTGACTTCTCACCTGCGCGGCAGGTTGCGTCAATTCGGCGGGCCTGTCGGGCGACCCGTAACCCACAACGGAGTGGGCCGGGGGCTGTCGGGGCATTTGCCCGGGCCGCGATACAGGGGACATCTCAGAAAACCCCCCCAATCCCAAGGTCTACAGGGGCCGAGGGGACGCGTGGTCGTAGGGTGTACGGCCGCTACCCTGCTTGAGAGAGGGTGTGGGCAGCTGCGCCCGGAAGCAGTAAACTATGACATGGACACAAGGAAAACTAAACTACCCCAGGGAGGTACCGGCAAAGCCGGAGAATCCTCTGCCGCTACGGCGGTCACGGCCCACGTATCTGGGGGGGCCGCACCGTGTTCTGTGTCTTCGCCGGCGAATGCGCCGAAATCTTGCAAGGTCGAATTGACCAGCTTTGACCAAGGGCTTCGGAATATGTTCGGAGCTAAACCTAAAATCGACCAGGTCACTAAAAAGACAGTTGAGACTGCCACGGATACAACCCGCGGTGTGACTCCTGTCCCCGAAAGTATTAACCCTAACTTGACGACAGCAAAGGTGGTGGTTGAGACTCCCCCGGTTCTACCCGGGGATCTGACTCCCACTACCCGCAGCCGTTCCCGGATCAATAGTGAGGACTCCGTCACTCGGGCTGCCACCAAGCGGCGGATCGAGGAGTCGGAAGAGTCACAGTACTCGGATTTAGAAACCGATCATTCTGAGAGGGTTGATCGCTTTATTGAAAGATGCTTAGCAGCCGACACGGATGACTCCTGCATGTCAACCGAATCAGCTCCGTCAACAAAACACACAGCATCGTCACGTGGCGGCAAAAAACCCCGCGGCCGTGGCAGAGCCCCAACAAGCGGGGAATATATCGGATTGAGACAGAAGTGGGCTGAAGAAAGGTTGCTCGCCAAGGAGAAACTTGAAGACTCCGAAGAATCAGCCATACGACTGACTAACAAAATGAAGACGGCGCGACTTCGCGCACAGGATAAATCATGCACACTTACTGCAGCAGAGCTGATGGAGACTATCCGCACAAGTGCTCAGGCAGTTTTCAAGTGCGCGGGAAAGTGCAGCAAGATCAGAGGCACTGAGCAGGGGGCCTTTAAGGAAGCCGCCTTGACTATCGAGGCAGCAATCACGGCACTGGCTGATCGGCCTCCTGATGAAGAAATTCACAGACTAAACGTTGCCAACTCCCTCCTTAAAAAGGAATTGGATGAACTTCGTCAGGAGGTTCGCAACCTCAAAGAGGAAAGGAGCAAGGTCACCCCAGCCATCATCACTGCTCCTCCTCCCGTATGTTCTACACAGGCGGGAGATATTGAGAGAGAAATAATGGTTCACGTAGGAACAATGGTTGACGCCAAACTGCAAGGCATAGAGGAAAGACTCCTCCCAGAAAAGCGCCTTCGCCCATCCTTGGCAGCAGATAAAGCGAAAGTTCTGGCCCCAGCCGAGGACTCAACCGCTCTCCCCACGAAAAAACAAACCGGCCCAACCACACGGGCGTCGGCTAAAAGGGTTGCCTCAGCACCCTCTGTAAAGAGTGCACCAACTACTCCCGCAAATGCTGCAACAACCGCAGCCACCCAGGCGCACGCCAATCAGAAAGAATCCCTGGTTGCCGAGCCTCTCGTAGCGGCCGTGGAACTAGCGTCGCCTCCTAAAAGAGGCCGTGTAAGAAAGAAAGGTAAGGGCAAATCTCAACCTGCCCCCATGCCTACCAGACCAGAACCTCGCCCGCTTCCTCCACCCCCCGTGTCCATGGATGCTGAGTGGACGGAGGTTGTAAAGCGTGGTAAGGGTAAGAAGCAAGGAGGCCAAGCCCCACTAACCAGCGTCAAACCGCCCAGCCAACAGAAGGCTGGGCCGGGCAGAGAAAAGGGCAAAGCCCGCAGGGTTCGTGTCCCGAGAACGGCCGCAATCTCGGTCGTGTTTACGCCGGAGGCCGCTCGTCAGGATCCACCTCGTGACTTCCAATGGTTTATGCACATTGCAAAGCAGCAGGTGGATCTCGCCCAACTGGGCATAATGGACGGCCTCCGCTTTAAGCCAGGTCAAACGGCAGCGAAGCTCCTCGTCCTCTCTGGTCCAGACGCGGAGGAGAAGGCGGATAGGCTAGCTGCTGCCCTCCGTGATGTCCCCGCTTTCACAGCGGAAATGGTCGCTATAAGGCGACCGATAAAGAGTGAAGACATCCGACTGTCCGGTTTGGATGAATCTATCGAACAGTCGGAACTCGCGACGGCTATCTCCATCAAAACTGGGTGCCCACTAGAACAGATCAAAGTGGGTAAAATAAGCGGTACCCGGGACACCCGCAGTGTCATCGCGCGGGTGCCATCGAAAACGGCGAAACAGCTGGCAAGTCTACGTCGGCTACTTGTAGGATGGGCCTCGGTGCAAATTACGTTGCTAAAACCGAGACCTTTGAGGTGTGTGTCCTGTTGGGGCGATGGGCATGTCGCTCACAAATGCGCTGCCAACGTCAGCGACCGAAGTGCGCTCTGCTTCCGATGCGGTCAGCCTGGGCACCAGAGGAAGGAATGTCCCGCCAATGAACCCCACTGTCTACTTTGCTCAGCGGTAGGAAAGGCAGCGGACCACATGCTGGGGACGAAAGATTGCCCTCAGCCACTGCAGAAGTCGAAACCGGTGCCTTCTGGGCCCGGCCGAACGGCTAGCCTCATGGAGGTGGACGCGGGGGCGTCCGCTTCCTAACACTGAGGCCCGAAGTGCGCGCGGAGTTCCCGCGTGCTTTGGAGAGAGGACCCCTTGAAGGGGTCTGTAGAGCGAGGCTGCGGCCGTTGCATGGGGGCAGGCATGCGAACGATTCACCGACTCGTATGCTGCCCCACTAAGCGCTACCAGAGGGACCCGACTGGTTTTTAGTGGGTAGGCCTTGCCCTTCAGGCGAGGAGAGCCCCACATAAAAAAAAAAAAAAAAAAAAAAAAAAAAGGTCAGTTAGTTTAAGAGTAATAGTCATTTATTATAAAATTTCATATCTAATAAAAAATCCTTAGAAGAAAATATTAAAAGCGACTTTAGATGAAGTAATTGCTTGCTTCTGAATTATATTTTGTTAACGACGGACAACTATGGAACCCTACACTGCGCGTGGCACGACACGCACTTGGCCAATTTTTTTACTTAAGATTTAAACCCAGTTTTCTGGCAAACTCTATTTCTCTATTTCTTGCGGAAAAAATTACGTGATATTTCCTGAGACCCCCCCTCTCCCCCACGTGAGATTTAGTGAGGTTTTTGTTGACCCCCTCCCCCCCCTAAAAGTCTCACGTAATTTATGGACGCCCCCTAAGGTGGTCCGTACCGTCACGCATACGCTAACTTTCAACACACAAAGTGTTAATGTCAGTACTTTAAAAGGTGTTTCAACATTTTTGCCCGTGCCACCTATGTCGCCTGTTGACACCTGTGAAATGTTTACCCATGCGACGGTCAATATTTACACACCAAATTGAAACGGTAAAACGAAAAATTTTTAAATCCAACAGTTGGTGGCGCGCGCGCAATCAATTCAATACCAGATGACACGACTGTTATGATTTAAGGCGACAATCGCACAGTAGAAGCTTAGCTTAGGCGTTAAACGAGGGCTATTGTGGATATGACGGCTCACGACGCCCACACAATCGGAGTTATGCCCTCCACAATCGGTAAACGTTGTTATGTCAGAAATAAAAAAAGCACTCAGGTAGCCGGCCTTTGTACCATTGTGGGGTAACGACGCGATGAGTCTTAACAGAATCTCTGAACAGGTGGCGCTCCAACTCATCGTTTTGCACTTTTAGGAGTTCGACGAACGCGTATTCTAATGTTATTCGAGTGGCGTGAAAGCGTCTCGATAACCTCGGCGGACGGGACGTGGACAGAATGACTGATAAATGACGTATACTTAGCTCACTGTACAGCGTTTTGGCCATTGGTCTCTACCGCGTCGGAATAAGGGCTAGAGACTGAACTAGGCGCCGACACCCGACACAAACCGCTCATTTACATCGCGAAAGCAACCCGGAGTTAGGTTTAGGTTGGCTACAGTCTGGATAAGTTCTCAAACCAGCCGAATATTCATGCGCACGCATCATTCCTGCTGAGACTATGGGAACTTGCCAGTTGTACTCATTCGAGGTACACATCCGTAAACAAACTCACAAAGGTACTAAACTGCGGTCGGCCTTATTCCGAACAAATGTTAATCCACCGCTGTAGAATTACATCACTATAAAGTACGTCGAAGAACAAGGAACTGATGTTGGGCCTCCGCTGTGTATTAATCGTGAACAGTGCTCAGCTTAACCTGCAATTTTACGAGGAACTGAGCGCGAGTTACAGTCACTGGTCGAAGGCACGTTATTACCGATCTTGGTTAAGGTTAAGATATCGCTTCACGGACTACTTTGTTAGGTTTCTTCATGAAATAGGCGATCAGTTTCCTTACAAAATGTGCCAGTATCTCAAAGCAGAAATCAAAACCAATCAAGCATATCATGTACCCGTATCATATTAATTAGGTTCTCAATGAATAGAAAAACTTCTCAACGTGAATAACTGTTGCAATTTTCAAACTTACTGGCATGAGACGATTAACAAAAGTAATAAATCAGATTTTCTATACATTATTCTCGAGACTGCGGTGCGGTTTAAAAGGTAATTACGCTTTTTTCTTTGCGCTCTCTACTTATCCGGCTAGACTGGTGGCTAGTCCACTATATCGAGTCGACTCGGCGTCGTTTGATGCAACTTATCGCAGCTTTCGAAAACCATCCCGATTATCTTCGCGATTTGTCAAGGTGCAGCAGCTAGAGCAGATGCCCGATCGCGCCGAGATAGCAGAAGAAACGCTACTCGACCCACAGACTAGCTTCTCTTGGCGTAGACAAGGGAGAAGAGCCAGATTTATTGCTATGCAAAAAAAGGTATTCTTATTAGGCCACACTATTTCAGTGACGTTTCGAGCTAATCTCAGCTTAATTAATCACCTTTTGAAAGCATTTAGCAGTTTCAATCGAGAAATCCATGGATTCGGTGAATTTCGCGAAAGAAAAACTTAATTATCCCGTCTTTAACTCTACGTTCATTATACCATATGCATAGCTTGTTTGCACAGCATTGAGATCCCATCTTCTCAATCCATGAACAAAAACTTGATAAGCCATGTGCGTGTCGAGCTCTAGTTTAGCGTCGTTTGTATGAAATGCGCTAGCTGCACTCTCTGCGTTGTGCTCTCGGTTCGCATTCCGATGCAAATCGCCCGCGGCCGGCCAGATTACTGGCGCCGCAATGGATAATTACGCACCGCCGAGGACATCCATTACGGAAGATAATTCAGCGGGGCAATTAGAGGATGAGTCGTGATTCGATCAGCGGCGGCGATGCAGGCGATAAACCGAGCTAAAGCAATATAAATTAACTATGCCCACAGTTATTAAGAACCGCTCCAGGAGGTGCCTGGAGCGGTTCTTAATTTTTTAGCATTCCCCGGAACAACTATCCTAGAAACGCCGCAAGCGCACACCTTATTAAGCTTCGTAATAGACGCGTGCATTTGCTATAATGATACCGCCAATCGGGGATACGAATTGTCGAATAGTGAACATCGGAATGTCGCAACAAGGCCGCCGCATAGCCTTGCTCTTTCCGCGTCATCCAATCAGCATAAAGCCTGTTATGTTGCCTCCAATCCGAATAGCGTAGAAACCGGCTGCGGCGCGAGCCACGAACATTATTAACGTAATAAAGTACTAGATAAAACGGAGCCGGACAGCGTGTGAACGCTAAGAGAAAGCCGTTGTCGCAACATTAGTCGCTTATTACCATCCGATAGCCGTTCGGGTGTTTTCGAGTGACTCCGCATGTTTGATTGCGTTCCCAGAAAGATCCGTCCATAAACGTTTATAGCCTTTTAATGATCCGGCCAACCGTGTTTATCTATTCAAATTCCATAATGAAAGTCGCACATCTTCAACAAAAAGACTTGATGCAATAGATAATCCGCCAGAAATAGCTCCGCTGCGAAATCTGAGCGTAAGTTCTGTACTATCTTAGCGGTTGATCTAAATTGGATCTCCAGATCTGAAATGAGCGAAACGCACTGAAATGAACTCGGAGCGTGTTATCACGGGCTGTCTCATTGCGTTGTGGTGTAATGAAATTGAAGGGACGTGGCAAACGGACCGGCGTCGATTATCTGCTAAAGGATTCCGAGCCGCGTCTTCCCGGGAACATTTCAATCGCGATGGGCCGAAACCGGCCGCGATCCCATCGCGGTCCAGTTCACTTAAATATTTACTCTTTGATTTATTCTCCCCAGAGCAGACCACGCGAAACAAACATTGCGGTCGCATTTGCATTCTCCTTTAATTTTGTTGTTCTCTTTAATTTTAAAACAGAAACGCTTAACATTAACTAGATGAGAGAATAACGAACTGTTTACAAATTAAATTTAAATGCTCCACTAACCCCTTTCATCGTGTCGTGGTGTAATCTCCAGAAAGGAAACACGAAATTAACACCTCATTTAAGGCACGTGCCCAACGGTGACCAATTGCGACGAGCCCTTTGAAAAAGCGTGGAACTCAAACAAATTACAACCGCGGTCTAAAAACGAGGTCGGTAAATTAATGTGCCGAGAATAAGTATTCGCTTAATTCTTTGCAGCGAAATTAAACGGCGACAAAAAAGATCTCCCAAGAGTAAACAAAACACAATCACCGTAATAAATCTAAGAAAAGAAACCAAAAAGCACGAAAAGGATAAGAAGCACTTTCCTTTATCTTATAATGTTTTATACCATACAAACCCCGTCTTCGACTCATTAGTTTATCTCTCTCGTTCTGGTCTCGCTACGTCTCCCTCTGACCCATCTTCGGAGAGCCATTTATCAACATCCAAATAACATGCCGGGCGGGACCTTTTCTCTTGTTTTTTATTTACTTTATCCTTTCCTGCTCCGTTTGTTTTCTTTATGAACTCGAAATTGATTGTAAAGTCGCTCTAATGGCATCTGTCTAGCATAATGTACGATGAATTGATAACGCTAATTGTGTTGCTAATGAGTAATGTTTAACAGAATATTTTTAGAAACAATATCGCGGACGTGTCAGAAATAGTACGGAACAATGAACGATAAAATTAGTCGTAATCGTAACGCGAAATAAGACAAACAGTATGAAGCTAACGACCGTAATAGAATCTCTGTTTCATAATAAACGCACTGGGTGCTGCAATTAATGGAGGCAATTTTGCGTGCAAAAGCTATTAAAGATAGCTATTAAAAGTTTCCAATTTCCCTTGGAAGGGTTCGGTTATTAGCCGCGCTTGTCTTTTTGTCCATTCGAATGGGCTTTTTATTCTTCTTAATTATTTATTTATTGCCGGCTGAGGAACTGGCCTCCCGCCGCTCGCGACTTTATCTCCCGCTCCGAAACGAGTGCAATCGGAATTCTTGAACTTCTTACGTGAATTCAGACCAATTGAAAGATTCTTTCCAGTTTTCTCGAACTATTCAACGTCACTCAAATCCATCGGCGATGTAATTTATTTCAATAAGAATCGTTATTTAAAATTTGATTACTCTCGTCAGTCGGGCTTAGCTTTTTATCGGGATTCTTAATCGATGTCCCACCGGCAACGTCAGCGGCCGAACACTAATCATTAAAAAATTAGAATTGAAAAAACATGGTTTGGTGGACGAAGAAGATATTCTAAAGATGCCTGACGTCAGGGGGGGTCTTCCTTAAGTTTCCTCGAGACTCTGAGCAAATAAAGCCGCGTCCCTCTGAAATTAATTTCGTTTTGTTTTATCGTCTGGAGCCGGGGCATTTACATTGAATGCGGTCGGAGGCAGGCCGTTGGTAAGATATTTATGTAGGGGCCCGCGGAGTATGACGTGCGCATTATTCATACACAATCCGCGGCACGGACCAGCTGTGTGTTATTTTTACCGGTTCATCGGCTTGTCGTCGGGTTCCATGGAACAAGTACGTTTTTTTCAGACCAGAAATGTTTTTATGGCACAACTCCCAATGGGATATGGAACCGATTGCTACTTTGAAATATGTGATGCCATGTACAGTTCAGCCTGGCAGGGTTATTCGCGTTTCTTGTTGACGTAGACGTTGATGGTTGTACTAGCTGTTAACGCTGGAGTTAGGTAAACTTGGGCTCGATAAATCGACAGCTATCAAATTTTACGATACAGACAGGCGCCACGGCGTCGACAGGCTTGATTGGATTCACATTCAACGTTGCATTTCCTTTAACATTTGCAACAGCCATTTCCTTCTCTAACTTAATAGCATTAACACATTTAGGTGCTCGTTTCCTTCGTTTTCTTGCACAGCATTAAAGAGGTTTATCTGTCTCATCACATCGACGCATTTAACATTCCCGAAGGTGATTTTACCTTTACGCGAGACAGCAATTAAAAGTTTCTCTCTAATTTTATCTTCTAAAAGCGCAGCAGGTGTCACCGGATTACGTTTCTGAGTCACCACACTGCGACATTCATTGCCTTTTCTGTATTATATTAACGAGTGTTTCAACTTTTTTCTTTTTTTGTTAATTATAATCTAAAACAAAAATCCCTAAAGAAGCTAAAAGTATTTGCTCGATCGCGTTCTAAAATAAAATTTTCAAATCTTTTTTTTATTTGTTGCAGAATCAAAACCAGCCAGTGACAGTGAGGGCGTGCGGTGTTACTGCAATACTGCAGAGTGCGTCGCCACGGGTTATATGTGCCGGTCGCCGCACGGCGGAGGCTGCTATAGCGAGCTGGTGGCACCGAGGAGGACCCACCACGCGAGGCATGGGTGCTTGCATCATTTGGCTGATACGTGAGTGTTTGATCTTTTTTATTGGTTTCTCTTTAAAACTGGCCAGTAGAACAACCTCCATTATTTTAAGTTAAGTAGTTTCCTTTTTTGTTTTTAGGCAGTTGTCAGTTTACCTTTGTAAAATAGTTTTCATCAGCTCCGATGTCCTCATACAGTACACTCCGTGTATCTTTGACATTTTAGTGTTCATTCCGAGCTGGTTATCATCTCTTTTTTAAAGTATTTATTGCGATACATAAGGTATTATCTAAGGTTATTATACACTTTTTAATCTTCTCTCAACTTAATTCCTATAACATGATCATGCACTGCGTAATAACACCACACCACAACACGCTTATTACGTTGTACAGCAACTTCATTACTGCAGAAAATTTACTTGAAACTTGTTTACAAAACTTTAAACTTTCTACACAGTGATCTCTTAGTTTTCCGGTAAGCTATAAAGAGAGCACATCACATTCATTACCAATAATAATCTTAACTGCGTCAACTGAAGCGATTACGTGTTCTTGCCGAGCGGCTACAAAATCCCTCATTTAATGTTCCACAGAAAAGCAATAATCGATCCACTAAACAACTAACGTACACGCTTTACGATTCAATCTTATGGCAGGTATTATGTTATTTATTGTATTACCTTTAATTTGGATTTATTTAACATCAAGAATTCCGGATTACTCAGCCAATTTGGGATTGTTAATTGCACGGTTATCAGACACGAATCTTTTAGAAATCTTGGATCTAACAAGACTCCCGGCGTAAAAGATATAAGATCGTATCACGCAACGATTACAGGTGCAATTAAATTAATACGGATCACATGCCCTTTCGTAACGATTTGATTCGGTTGCCAAACATTACAGAATCCGAATAAATTAATCGATACGTCATTGATATTTGGACATATTTACTCGATTTTGATAGCGGATCACCGACTAATCCTTTAATCGTCGACGCATCGTCCGACAGGTTTTATTGCCTTGTAATTATGATTTGTTTTGTGTTCCAACATCGGTCGGTTTCCTGTGTTTCTTGTTAACTTTCATCGTGGATTTAATTATCTATTCTTTTGTTGGCCGGTGCACGAGGCGCATTGTCATCCATCAAAACTGCTTATCATGGTTCGGGACCCGTGGCTTGCTTAACTAATTTATCTATACACGGCTTTTCTACTAGCCGTCATCATTTATTTTTACCGATATCTAATTTATTGAGCATTTCAGTTGCGTTTTCTTTGTCATCGATGTAGAAATTGTGATTTCCATTTGATTGATGCGTGCCAGCGGTTGTTTACCCCTTAATAGAACTTAAGCAGTCATATTAAAATATTATTAATCGGAGTGTATTCACCTCTGAATATTAATTATTCCGACGAAGGAACAGAGAGGTCCGGTCGGTTTTTATACGCTGAAATTACCCGCTGGCTTGATTATCTTATTCGGATCGGCCCGGGCCGTTCAAACAGGTTCTGCAGACGCGCGCCCGTTTTATTTGCTTTAAATAATTTTTGCTCGTTTTTGGCAATCTCCCGTCCATTATCTTTGTTAACGATCTGGGCTGCTTCGTTAAGATTCGATCGAATTGAAAATAGTTGGGTAATTAATTTTAGTTGTTTATTTGTTGCGTGAGTGATGTGTGTCCTCGTTTGTCGATAAGGGACGAGAGCTAGGGTTGCGAGGGTCAGAAGGAGGAGATAGCGGCGACGCAGCTGCACGGCCGCCGACCTCTGCAGCCATGTTGGATCTATCGAATATACTTATGTACATCACTACTGAGCAGTGATCTTTGGATACACTCCGTATATCATCACTCATTCTTATTCGCGTCTAATTAATGGCCAATGATAAAGTTTCTTCGCTCTGAAGTGGAAATATGTCCCGTTTTCAAAACAATCGCTGAAATAAAGATCGTGTTACCACCTTACCATATTCAAATGTCATTTTGGTTAATTTTATCACATTCACAGGCACTTGAGTAAATACTCGTTTCCTAAAGCGTTTGCACCGAAATGATCACAAAAAGATTTACGTTTTCTCGTAACTGTAGCCTGCTTTCGCTTGGTATTTCCTTTCCTAGTATATTTTCGTTAATACAAACATAGTAAATTCGCCGTATTGGCCTTAAAGCTCAAAGACGGCTGAATCCTTAATTGCTTTAATCACTCCAGCATCAATTATTTTAATTCAATAATTGCATGATTATGTTTTTATACACCGTATCCGGAGTAATCCTGTAATAAGAATTTAATTGTAACAATTATTGCAGTCTGATACCACTTAGGATTTCTCTTTTAACTACAAGATATCAACTTCAATGAACTTAGCTAAATGTACATCCGTAGGTACCTAATTGCTAATATCTTCCACACTGATTATAAAATTTATCTTTTTTTATGCTTAATTGCAAAGTTGTTAAAACAGTTTTGATTACATTTCTTATCGTCTTACTTTTGACGTAATTAAGTTGAACTTTCGTCATTGCAATCAGTTGCCGTTACTTGTGTAATTCACGTGTCATTTTGTTTTATTTAGGTATTACATGATGCATAGGTAATATTAATTTAGCTCATGTAATCATTGCAAAACTTGCACATGAAACTGAATAAATAAAATAACATAAAATCTAACACAAGAAAAAGTATCCTGTCACAAAAGCTATTTTGTTATGATCACAGCTTCACGTCTCATTTTTGAAATCTTACAAAGCTGTTGAAGATGCAGCACCGTTCTGGACGCTTGTTTTTAATTGTCAGAAATTATTTACATTTCACCATAATAAGAAATCGTATGAAATGAGTTTTGCAAACACGTAATAAGTACACGCTTTCTGCTTTGCGCTTCACCCCGAACTCTACATAAATGTGTGAGTAGTGAGTGGGTAGCCATAAAGAGCTTTATTTGTATTAGCAATAATAATCATGTTAAGAACTGATCATAATAATATATTTTTTATGAAGTTAGTTTAATTTGAATGAACATCCCTTTTAGACCCATGACATGCTAAAACATGCGTGTTGTGTTTTGAGGGGGGATAAAATTATAAAAAGCCATTGAAGACTTCTTAGTGACCTTAGAGGCTGGTTATTAAAGTCGTTATAAAAATCTAAAGAGGGTACAATATTCTATTACTTACCTACGGTTTCTTAATTTTTAGAGCCCTACAAATTTTGTTTTTAATTAATTTCTCCATACTATTTTCGGCCTCATCTTTCTTAGGCCCTCAGAAACGTTGTTCAAAACTATAACTTAAACTACAGCATATTTTACTAAGCTTACATTCAAGTTATTTACTAAGCTTGAGACCAATCACACGCATCAAATCCTTTATTCTTGAGCGTAGTTTCAAATTATGGCCATAGGCCCGATTTCCGAATTGACATTTTTTGGATTGAACGTCATGTTCATCTTCTATTCAAAGATGAATTTAATATGAATATGACACTCGATTAGAAGATGAGCACGCTCAAGCCAAAAATCTCAAATCAGAAACCGGGTCATTGAGATGGGCCGTTATGATTTGGTCAACTAATTGATGCGGACTCTCATATCGTTGTTATATGTTTTGTGATACGCCTTTTTGCTGTAGCCCGATGTTTGATGGCCATTGTAAAACATAATAAATTATAATTTATTTTTACGTACCTGTTGTGTTCTTAAAAAGTCGCTAGTGGGTCGCAAAATCAAAAGTAAATAAAAGAATACCTACATAAAAGATGAAAAGAAATATTTACTCGTACCTATACTATGA
The DNA here is from genome assembly GCF_004193835.3 of Ostrinia furnacalis. Lineage (NCBI taxonomy): Eukaryota > Metazoa > Arthropoda > Insecta > Lepidoptera > Crambidae > Ostrinia > Ostrinia furnacalis. The sequence goes on along the minus strand of NW_021130658.1, from coordinate 205,454 downwards.
CTTTTAAGCAGCAAGCCAATTATGTTTCATTTTTACCATACAATAATTGAAAGTAAGGTTTCCATACCTGCTTAAAATGATTGCCCAACTTTCATTGTTTGTTAATGCCTCAAAAAATTAAGCAATTAATTAGTGAAACCGTAGAGCCTTAAGCCTTCAGCTTTAACGAGGTCCCATAAAAAATTAGCCTCAAACAAAGCAAGGGCCAAAATTCCAGACATTCCGTAAATCCTTCGGCAAAAAGATCTATCTAGAACAAACGCATTTAAATTTTTGATGAAATATTTGGAATAAAACCCGATGGACTGGCACTGTTCCCACGAGAACATCTTGGGACGGACGACGGCATATTCAGCTTAACAGTGGTGTCTTACCTCTTTATAATACGGGCTATTACCTATGCTACAAATATGTTAAGTTTTATGTGTTATTGCCTAGCTAAATTAGTGAAATTGATTGATAACATAATCGTTTTATTGTTCAACAAATAGACTAATAAAATAGACTAATGTTTTGGCAGAACTATTAGCAGAATAACGAATTGACCCAATAAAATTCTCGACAACCAGGAAATTGTACAGCGATATGTGAAACATGAAAATAATCAGTAAAACAAGTTGGAACAAGTATTTGTTATCGGTTATTCTGTTTGACGCACGCAAATTCATGAACATATCTTTGAGCCATAGTATTTGTAATTGTAGAGGTAGTTTCTTAATATTGCACAAGAATTAAGTACCTACAATTGAATAATTTTGTAATTAGGTAACTTATTGTCACGTTGACCTGAAAATAAGAACGACGATTATAGAACTCTATAAAGTAAATAAAACTTAAATTAATTAATATTATATAAGCTGTTATATTCTGTGATACACACGAACACTCGTGTTAATATTCTGAACTCACTGAAAATTCATTTCTTCCCAATATTTAACACTCTACCGACTCATTAGCGAAAATGAATGAATGATTTCCGCGGTGCAAGTAAACATGTCCCTCGTGAATATTGAACGCTGGACCCTTGATAAGGCTTAATAACACTCCCAACTAGGGTTTCCAGGTGTCCGGCTTTTTAAGGACTTGTCCGGCCTGTCCGGCTTTTGTTATGCTTTTTATGTGGCTGCCGCGCCAGTCGAAAGTCGAGCCACAGAATAATAGGGAGCTATACGCGTAATAGGATGTTGCTTGGACACACTCATGAGCTATGATGATACTAATTGCACCAGTGACATGCCAAAGGTATATCCGGCTTTTAGGGTAAATAGAGCTATATTTTTTAAACCACTGTGTAAAACGTGACATTGGCAAAACAGTGTGCCCTCATTGGCGAAAAATGCAAGTTCATCGCCATTAAGGATTTTAGGGTTTAATGTCCGACCAAATTAAGCACCGAGTCCGGCTTGTGTTTTTGGACCTGGCAACCCTACTCCCAACAGGCTGAAACTGCATATTCAACGTCCAAGTAAACATCCCGGGGTATTAATTTGATGCAAATTTTCGTAAATGCGTGGGAACACGCTCCGTGAGCAGTGTGCGCGAAACAGCGTGTTTGTATTCGCAAGCGCTGCTACAATATTATCTGACTGCAGAAAACTGCGGGATAATATCGATTTATGTCGAGTCTAGTTGTCTCCTTCAAACATACCAGTGTCAGGTTGATGAAAGAGATGTGTAGAGAAGAGTAGGTACCTATATCAGAATCATGCGCTGCGACAATATTGTTTGACTTAGTAGAAAACACTCCACGATATATCGACTCTACTTGTATTCATCTACACACAAACCAGAGGCCCGTATTATGTGAAAGAGTTATAGAGACGAGTATATCGAAATCGTTTCACAGAATAAGCCCTCAATAAATGTTAATACTTACTAATGTATGTATGTACAATAACGAATATCATATTGCATTCGAATTTATTAGATAGGTTTCGATAAAATTCGTGAAATGTCAAGACTTGTCAAGTGATATTAATTTTAATAGACTAGTTAGACCTAATTAATTACATTAGAATAAAATTGACTTTTTTTCAGCGATAATTTCACTATGTCGACAGCAAATTGATTGATTTTTTTTATTTTATCTATAATGATGAATATAAAGATACACCGGCGCTAATCCATTGTTAGGCGCTATACCAATTAACTTTAATAATCCGAGCTGTACACTTTTTCAAGAATAGGTAAACCTATTACCGCTGTTGATTCTATAAACTGAAGAAATATAGGAACCATAAATTCTCGCTGTCTATAGCTTGACTGATTTACGATGGCGTCGGTCTATGGGCTCGCGAGTTAGCAACATTGTAACTCGCGACAGCGAGCATGCTCACTGACTAGCTCTCTTTTAGACAGGTGTACACAGTTGATTTTTGCAGACAATTTGACAGTGAGGTACTCTTTTACTTTTATGCAGCTTAAGCAGTTCAAATTTTTCTGTACCTACCGAATAATTTTAATTAACGCATCGTAAAGGTAGCAGGGAAGCGCTGGACACAGGCCGCTACCAATCGATCAACGTGGAAAGCATTGGGGGAGGCCTATGTTCAGCAGTGGACGTCCTATGGCTGAAATGATGATGATGATGATGAACGCATACTGAACATGCTATTGTCACTTATCATCAGTTTAGCGCTGAGAAGTCGTTCCTTGGCTCTCAAATCCTTCTATTTCTGCGATTAATTTTAATGCACGTTCAATAAATGACTTCGGAGACCAACTTGGTACGTACTTAAATCCTGACTAAACAAGTGTGGTGTAAGATTAGATATAAATATAATAGATGGAACTTAAACTTAGCGAGTCTATGGTTAAGTTTAAATAAGAATATGACTATAGGCAGTAAAATAACATCAATTAAATATGACTAACATCCTGATATAAGTTAATAATGTCAAGCTGTTCAACCCGGAACATAGCGCCAAGTACAAACGCCGGCACAAACTAAGCAATGCTTCTTCTGTAGTAGTAATAAGTACCAAATTGGTACAAAAAGTCTGATGGTTGACTGTACATACATATAAAAACTTATCAACAGTTAAACAAACGGACAGACCTACGTGTAGAGGCAGTTACTTTTGGCATTTGATCATTAATTTGCGAGACCTATTAATCCGGTACCATGTCATAACTTAGAATGAGTTGAAGAGCCTTAAAGTGTAAGCTTTAGAGATAGAATTAGGTTAAATAAATAAAATAAAAATACCTAAGTGAAAACAACTGCAATGCTTAAAACCATATCGGTCACTGGTGAGCTTGGAGCGATAGAAAATAGTGTCAATTTTTTTCGTACTTATTACTTACGTAAAAATGTTTAGATATTTATGTAGAGACATTTAACGTAGTTTAATAACGTAATATAAATGCTTTTGCTCACCCCACATTCATTTTTCTCTCGATGGGAATCGAACCCGGTACTTTAACCACCGGCTGTGGCTGTGAAATGTAGAGTCAAAAGTTCTCTATCTTTAACCGATTTCTTTCCTCACAAGTTTACATACAAATCTCTGTTTCTTTTTTAATGACAATGCCATCCATTGTCAATACTTCTAATGACTTAGACCATACACTAAAAAAAGGGACATAGTCGCTTTAAATACGCGAATCAAATTTTATACTTTTTTGCTCTGTACAAAGTGGCGTGCGTTCGAATCGAGGTCAACCGCAAGTTTTTACTAATATCTACCATTGAGTCTGTGGACGTGTTGAAATTAATTCTACATCAATAAAAACAGCTTTAAATTCAGTCTCATTTGCAGCTAGATAACTAAGCTTTACGGTATTTACTCGTGTTAAATCTAGACCGCGATTGAACGGTGCAAAATGTATAAAAACTTTCAGTGTAATAAGACTTTAGGAATTCATTTTTATTTCAGTTCAGTATTTAAAATTCAGTCAAAATAATTGTTGTTTACGCACTCATAATTAGTTTTCTAATATTTACATAAAATAAAAATACTCATTAAGCGATATGAATAAAGATGAAACCAGTTCGCGGTTTTCTAATTAAAAACAGTAATTGCATTTCGATTTAAGCAAACTTAAGTTTTTTTGTTGTTAATTCAGTCTTTTTTTTTTGCTTGAAATTTTTTATTAGGTAATAAACAATTCAGTCCTTGTTTTCACTTTTTACGCTGAGTTGCACCACCTACTATAACCGTAACTATAACGATAACCGGTGCTTTTTGAATGTATTTTCACAGATTTTAGACGTTTGTTAATGTTAAAATAAGATGGTGCAATCCAGCTCTAACTCTCATTCCGTTAATAAACATTCGAGATACAAATTAACATTTTAAAAAACAGCTGAAAATGCTACCTTATTTCTTGTTTTCTCATTTTTTTCACAAACTCATACTGGCCGGTTTTACGGCAGAAAATTGTAATCACGCAGAACTTTTTCTTTTTTGCGTTCTCGTTTCAAATTCGTCTTTTGTCTTTTAAAAAAGAATTATTAAACTTCTTTTTTCCACATTCTAATTTCAAATTTTCTTTTTCTTTTTCAGAGAAAAAGAGGCGTTGTCCCACTGTCAGAACTCGCCAGTGTCAGGCGGGGCGCCGCCGCCGCCAGACCATTCTCTGCTGCTGTGCTGCTTCAGGGATATGTGCAACCATGAGGACAGCCCGCTGTCCACCGCTAGGTTCAACGCCTCTGGCATTGATTCTGGTAAGAATTTTTTGATATCTATCTATTTTAGCGCTTAAACTTTATTCTGGCACAAGCTCTTACATAAAATATATTTTCTTACGGTTATTAGCCCTTCAAACCCTGCGAATCGAGACACAAACGGTCTTAAGCGACTGCTTGGGGTTTGATGGTGTATTAGTGCTGGTTATGAGTTATTTTAACCATTTTAGATGTAAGGTCATAATAATACAAATTTTTACTCACAAAAAGAAATAATCGCAAGAAAATAAGGAGAGGTAGTTTAGGTAGACACCCTTCATAATAAAAAAGTTTTGTTCATTTTCATAAATCAGAAGAATAACAGTTCAGTTAAAGACTAGTATCAATAATTGCCACAATTGTTTATGTTAACTAAGACGGTAACTCATACATAATCATCAATAAATCGCATCATATAAACAAACAAACTAATCACGTTAATTAAATGCTAACTACAATCAAAGCGTCCATTTCTACGTAACTGGTTGATAACATAATTAACATTATGTACTAGATTTAAGTATAATAGTCCTTAGCTTTCCTGCTACTACGATATATATTATATCGTAGTAGGTAAATACGTCAAAACGTTTTTATTCATTCATTTACTAACATACAATTTTAGTAAGTCAGTCAAGTCGATTGTCAGTAGTTCATCCCCATCCACCACTGGGCTAAAATCCACTCTTAACACAAAAGTATGTTTATCATAGCTAGAAGGGTTAACGTCCACCCACAAGGTGGATCGACGACATCATAAAAATAGCAGGAAGGCGCTGGACGCAGGCCGCTACCAACCGGGCAACAGGGAAAGCATTGGGGGAGGCCTATGTTCAGCAGTGGACGTCCTATGACTGAGATGACGATGATGATGATGTTAAAAGGAATATTAACCATCATAATCATCAGTACCTCTATACCTCTAGTAGGAAAAACTTTCGAGTTCGTTTCGTTGTCGTTGTGAGTGTCATCGAAAAATTTTGTATGAAAAATTAAACAGCGCCCCCTATATTATAGCCGCCCTAGGGGGCGCTGTTTAATTTTTCATACAAAATTTTTCGATGACACTTTGAATACGCAACGAAACGAACTCGAAAGTTTTTCCTACTAGAGGTACAGATCATTATGTCTCTACTACAGGAGCACGACTCTCTCTAATTTACCAGAGGCAAGTGGAGAATTTTCCTACAGTCCCCACGCTAGCCAAAATATTAATACCTACCTATTTTTTGCGGTACAAATGCCTATGCGCTTTTTATTTAGAAACAAAAACAAAATATAAACTCAAACGATCACGTCTTACAAATTGTTTACTATCGTATCGTTTTCCTGGTTCTCGACAGGTTAATATCCTTAAATCACTTCCTTAACTCTACAACGGGCTTTGTAGAGCTTTAGGCTAAATTCTGCAATGGGTTGAGTCTACGCCAGAATATAACCAAACATATTATTATCCAAGAATGGATGCCAGCTCCAGAATCTAGATTACCTCATCAAAATATATGAATAACAATTTCCAAGATTACCTCACGCATATACAGGGTGTATTTGTAATTGTGCGACAAACTTTGAGAAGTTTTAGACCTCTTAATACCTAATTATCCTGCTTTCGCCTCCGAGATTTATTTTACCATGTAGTACCCCTGTACGACAAGTCAATCCGCACACAATATTCAGCGCAGTAGTAGTAAAAAACAAAAGAGCGGGCAACCCCACCCCTACCACGCTGTGGGCTCGGTGTCCGAGCGGTCTCATTCCTTTGTGCGCACGCGCAACGACCGCACGCAGTATAAGAAAAATGCTTAAGTGACGTCACCAGGACGTTTTTACCGACAAAAAACGTAATTATTTTAAGTTGTGCAGTGTAGTGACGAGAATTAGACCCAACACAAGGTTGGTTTTAANAACTTCACTTGGTAAGTTCGTTTGATCATTCAATAATCATTTCAAAATTACGCCAAATAAGACTTACGTGATATATTATTATTACGAGATGAAAAAAGAGAGAGGTAGTATAAGTTGACATTAATAAAGGCGATTTTAATTCAATACCTTTTACTACACGACGATATCAACTATCAAAAATTTACCTATGCAGCTAATAGCTTCATGAAAAAATGAAATCGTGTAAAGTGCATAATATTAAACTAAAATTGATAGCTTATTTTACGAAACGTTACAGATAAATTACATTTACTACCAAGATCCCTTTACAGTAAGTCTAAAAGCTTCCTGCAACACCCTGTATGAGAACCATTCACACCTTTTATCGATATTGAACTGTTATTGATGGAATTCTATTGAATCGCAGTTTCCACGGACAAAGATGTTGTACCACATACCGTATCAAATGTAAACACACTTTAGCATGCTGACTCACCTACTTACACCGCTGCTGTACGCTTTGAAATTTACAATTATCTACATAATTCTGATGGAAATGATAAAGGAATATCAATTTCGTTGTTTAAGTACCTACATTTCTCGATTTTCTCAAATATTTTTACTCTGACTTCCATAGCATCTCCGTAACATAACTTACATCAATTTTTTTGGAAGGTCTTTTGACTTTTTATCATTTTATTGATTTGAGATGTTTTATGACAGAACTATGTTTTATTTCAGTAAAGTACCTATATTTTTATCTCAAAAACTTTTCATTTAGAAACAACAACTTATTAATCTTCTGAAAGATTAACGAGCTTTTTTCAGGGACCTTAAGAGCTTTTTGAACAATAATTGTCTTTTTATAGTTAAAAAATGTGACTTAATCATTGCTTAAAATGCTAACTTAACCCGCCGGCCAAATACGTTAACTACAAATATAAATTACTCGATCCTCGACCAATCGCTTAAGGGTTAAATAGAAAACCATACAATAAATTAAATTGGCGACAATATCTCCGAGCCTTAATGAGCAAACTGAGCAAAGCTTTTAAGATCCTTCGCGAGTTAATCGAGCTAAGGCCCTTTATTTAAGCAAAAAGCATGCTTGTCCGTTTCTTCGTTGACGCAGCGGTTTTATTAATTAGTGATTTTACTTTTTATATTACTTGGAGTTGTAATTCTATGGAGTTCTATCCAATTTTAGACGCAAGTGCTGATTTAGAAATGTTATTTAGAGATAATAATGTACCCATAACATTTTAAGTAAGAAAATTAAGTAGGTACCTACTGGTGGAATATTATTAGTCATACGGGGGAGAAATGTCCTTAGCTGTTATCTGTGTTTATAATTACATAGTCAAAGTAGGTAGCTTATCGTTTGTTGACTACTTATTCATTGCACAATTTATTGCTATGATTGCAAGTGAACAATATTCAACATTCGCACAAGTCTCAATTCCTTGTTTTATAAGAACCGATTATTAAACGTGGCCATTAGAATTCAATTATAGCGAATTAGTTATACTCGAAATCTATTGCAAGTGTACCAGGAAACCAGAAATATCAGATGCATTTTCTTAATAACTCCGAAGAGTATCCGCCGGCACTGCACTCGCGATGCGCAATTGTTTTAACGTTATTCCATCTTGCTCCTTTGTTGAAATTAACAAGGCCCTCGAAATAATAAATTTCAACCTTACCAGCGAAAGTTTAAGATATATTTTACCGAGCCCTGAATACTCCCTCTTAATCAACCAGTATAAATAGCGGGGAACCTGTTCATAGCTGTTCCTCTTGAGATGTAGTGGTGTCGAAACGTCTGCAATATCGTTATCGATTGCACAGATCTGCTGGGATATCGATAATACTATCTGTAATTTAGTTTCGTTATAAATACCTAGCCAAATAAGGATATCTTGAGGCTGAATCTAATTTTAATAACATTATCTGCGTTTTAGATTATTATCGATATTTCTAGTATGACCGGATACAGAAGCATGTATTATGGAAAGGCGTCATGAAAAACGACTGAGACAGACTTGTTTACATGGCCTTCGTTATCGTTGTATAAAATCTAACTCTATTTCGATAAAAAAAAAACATTTATTTAATAACGCAAAAGCTTTTCTTTCCTTTTATTACTACTTTCGTACATGTGCTTATTTTACTAGCATTATTTTGTCGTCAACGAAATTTGAATCCTCAATTTCATGCTGTTATAGCCCTGTAAGCAAACTGAATAAGACCAAACAACTTGCGTACAAAGCAAATGTTATACAAAATACTATCAACATTTTTCAATAATAATTATTAATTTGTATTTAATAATTGATACTCGATATTTCACTATCGATTCGAGGGCCACCCCTACTGCGAAGTTATTTATGCATTTGTTTAGCGAGACCTTATTATGAGAGGTTTAAAGATTAAATGGAAATGCTGGGAGTGTTTTCTTGCAACAAAAATGCATCTTTGTATGAACATTCTTCTTGCGAGTAGTGATGTTGTGCCTTTTTGTATGTAATTAATTTTTCGCTGTCGTAACCGTTGTTGAAATTCCGACGGAGGCTTTTAAATATTTTTATAAAAGCTTCTTTTAAAGCTCATTTAATCTTTTAACATTTTTACATTTTGCAGTTTCACTAAATCATGAAGACGATTATGTTATATTTTCGTGATGATTCTTTATCAGTACATTACAACATTTTGAAAGATAAACCTTTCAGTAGCAAGAAAGCCATGTAAGCAGAGTCGCGGGTATAAGCTATAGTTTGTACATGAAGCTCGATATTAATTGTCAGAATCAGAAAGAATGCTATTATCAGTGCAATTTGAGCATAAAAGTTATCGTAAAGGTGACTATACACTTATCTTGAATACATAACTAATAAGTTTTGGTAACCAAGAACGGAGTAACCAAGATCGGAGAGAATTGGAAAGAACTAGGTCATTTAAATAATTTATCAGTAGAACTGAAGACTGTCGGATTGTTTTCCCATAATCTAGACCCCAAGATACGGCGCCAACATGACCTGAACAGGAATCGAACTCAAAACTTCATTGCACATGTAGCTCAAGATATACCCACATCAATAAAATATTAGCTCTACTTAGAATCGAACGCGAGAACTCTCTCGCTCACGCGCATGTCTGCGCCGGCGCACCGTAAAATGCACAACCACCCTAACCTCACGAAACTAACTCAATCGCCTATCGCTGCAAAATGCATAGCATATAGCTAACAGCAATTAGCTACTGTTTCATGCGTTCCCGGTACGGTCGCCCGCGCATCCCTTCCTCGAACGCAATCATTCGCTGATAAGTTCGCCCGGCGTCACGGTATACCGAATCCAGTGGGAGGGTGCTGTGCTATAGCATTCCTGGTGCGTCAAGATATGGGAAGACCTCCCAAGGAGATTTAAGCTGCGTCTGTAGCTTCGATCGCGCGAATTTCGATCATAAAAAGTCTTTATCGTGCTTCACGCGATCAAATATATTTATTTTTTTACCACCAATCATTTCACAATAATGGACTTATTGAGAGTTATGATTGGTCAACCATACGTTTAATTCCCTTTTTCACTGCAGTCAGGATTTTTTGCATAAAAATTATGCACATCATCGTCAGAATCATTAGTTTTTAACTGATTTATCTAACTGTGTTTTAACCCGAACTGCACGACATACTCGTAATAAATGCAGGACTCGGAGGCGAACTGTAAAAAATAGTTACGATCATTATAGTAGATCGATAGCTCCTCCAATCCATTGAACTAGAATAGCCGCTCAACAAAAATTTAAGGGTTCCGTTTTTTCCCTTTGGTACGGAACCCTAAAATCTCATACTTTGCTATTGTCCTAAAAACAAACTTAAATTCTCTCTCTCTTCTTCCAGATGGTAACGCCGTAGCCAGCGAGCGAGGAGCCAGCTACAACGGCGAAGTGTGGTTCAAAGCGGCCACCATAGCAGTGCCGGTGTGCGGCGCGCTCATACTGTTCCTGCTGGTGGCAGTCGCTGTGAGGCTGCTGAAGGCAGACGCGCTGCTCCACGCTGACAGGAAGCTAAGGTTAGACCTACAACTGTCTTCTATAGTAAACTGGTAGCCAGCGATAGATCCTGGGTACACAGGAGTTGCAGCGGTGGGAACGAGAGGTGGGAATAGTCCCATCGTTGCCAGCGAGGTCCGACACAAAGTGGTAACTGAACCTGTGATGTTGTGAGGAATGCTTCTGCTGAAGATTTCCTTGCTTATAGCCAAGATTATGTCTTTTGTAGCATATTCACTGCAAACACAACAGAAAATCTGCTCTGTGATCCATATCACAAAGTTTTGTAACTCTGCAATTGGACAAAGATTGCCTGATATTTCAGCTGCTTGTGTATTTTTTTCTTTCAATTCAATTATTATTTTCCTTAGAGACAACTCTGTTTCTTTACTATCATAAGTACCTATTACTCCCACTATTAATTGTTAAAGACCATTTGACTCAACCTTTCTCTTTTCTATTTCCAGAGGTGGCTACATGTCGCCACTAGCACAGCACAATTCCGAAGACGTAAAGAAGATCTGGGTGGGCGCGCCGTCTGCCCCACTCCTGGTGACCCCTGGTGGCTGCCTGGTGGCGGTCGAACGGGCCCAGCTGGTGGATGGACCCAGCCAGCAGTTCTGTGATATCCAGCGGTAGGCCTGGTGCTCCGTGCCAAAATGGTGGGTGTACCTTAGGGTTTCTGGTTAGGGCGAGACGCCACGAGTTGAGATGGAAGGATGTGGTAGCTGATGTTTTAATATGTCTTTTAATATGATAGGAACATTTATGAGTGTCCCAAGTTGACTGAATTACGATGCTAGATTATGAAGTGTCGTGAATGAACTTTACAATAGTACTTTTATAGTAGACCTAACAGTCTCCGCATTGCTAGTCTAGATTAAGGTTTACATCTACTATAAAACATGAAGCCTTGAAGAATCAATTTTGTACGTATCCACTTATTTATGTTAGTGAGGTTTCAAGAACATGATGTTGCCACGGTAATATAAAGTGACTGTTGTCACTGTTAAATAAGGTCGGATTTTGCTTAGCAAATTCATTGTAATTTGTAATATACAACATATCAATAAACTATATTACTTAGGCATGCTTTTATTACAAGTCATTGTACATAAACATTGAATGTAAAATCTGTTATATGTTTTACTGAGTCAATTTTGAAATCTATATACGAATTTGTAACTTGTCTCGACGAGAAGTGGTTGTCTCAATAGTTTGGTACACTATCCCTAAGTTTTGGACAGGGCACAGGGCATATGAATTTCTTTTAATTTGCGGGCTGTAACGTGAAGTAGTACCTCAGACGGACGCTTCACGAAAGAGTTCTGACTGCAATATTGGAAGCATTTACGTCAATATTGGCAACATTGATTGCAATATTGGCAACATTGGCTTCAATATTGGCAACATTGATTGCAATATTGGCAACATTGGCTTCAATATTGGCAACATTTACTTCAATTTTGGCAACATTTACTTCAATTTTGGCAACATTGACTGCATTATTGGCAACATTGACTGCAATATTGGCAGCAGGTGCACCATATCGGTCGGGTAGACAGCCAACCTAAAGTTTGGTCTTGCAATTTCTTAAAAAAGGTTTTACTACATTGTGTTAAGAACTCTTTTATGAAACGATCCAACGAAATGATCTGGAGCAGTGTGACTGAGCGACTGATTAGATTGTTATTATAAATGTGGTCACACTGACATAATAGGAAAGGGTAGTTCTTGAAAATATAGTCTTTCTAAGAAGTGAGGTAATCGTTTTTCTTCTAACAGTTTTAGCAAAGGTATTCCTAAATGACCCAGTGATGCTTGTATTACTAGGTTTGGATATTTATCGTAAACAGTGTGTTAGAGTTGGTGACCATGTTAGTGAGCTGGAGGAAATTACATATGGAGTGCCCCAGGGAAGCGTGTTGGGACCAACACTCTTCCTAATTTACATTAATAACCTCTGCAACCTGGATATCTACAACGGGAAAATCTTCTCATATGCAGATGATACCGCTATAGTTTTCTCTGGTTCAACATGGGATGAAGTACACACAGTTGCTAAAAAGGGTCTCGCAGATGTAGCTCACTGGTTGGATAATAATCTATTGACTCTAAATGCATCTAAAACGAAATATATCTGCTTTACAAAGATCAATAGCACTCAACCTGATTTGAAGTACCAAATAAAAATTCACTCATGTAATGACATCGCCAGCCTAACTTGCTCTTGTAAAGCCATAGATAAAGTAGATAAAATTAAGTACCTTGGAGTAATGGTCGATCAACGCCTTACGTGGCATGCACATGTAGACTTATTAATAGGCAGAACCCGTAAGCTTTTATGGGTGTTTAAAACTCTGAGACACGTTGCCGACTCAGTCTTATTGAAACAAGTATATAAATCACTGGCTCAATCGGTCCTAAACTACTGCATTCCAGTCTGGGGTGGAACCACTAAAATCAAATTTTTAGAACTTGAACGGGCGCATAGATCCTTGCTAAAAGTTATCTTTTTTAAACGATACAGGTTTCCAACAGACGAACTATACTCCCAAAGCGGCCTCTTATCTGTAAGAAAGCTTTACGTCTTACAAGCTATTTTAAAACTTCACAGAAACTTACCCTTTAACCCAAATACTCAAAATAAAAGAAGAATCCTGAGTGTAGCACCTATGGCTCATGTAAAAACGGCTTATGCAAAAAGACAGTTTACTGCGAAAAACTAGTGAATGTAACCAAAACTATTGAGTGTAACCAAAACTATAAAGATATCAAGCGTTGTTCTAGTTCTAGTAATACGTACTTGTGAGTTTTTGTGGCTTGTTTAACATAATTATGTATCTTTGTAACTTTAAGAAAGAGCGGGGCCTCCTAACACAGGTATTATACTTAAAAGGAGACCCCAGCCACTTGCAACAATTATGTTAACTTAAAAGATACTGAATAAATGTTTTTTCATTTTTTTTTTTTTTTTTCATTTATAGTCATCAGTAATTTTTAAAATTCTACTAACATTTTACTAATCATTTTGAAAACATTATTTGCCAGTGAGTCTGGATGCTGGTGTAGTAAAGGGCTCGGTCGTGTCAAATGTCTTGGTTAGTGTCAAAGTGTTGGTTGGTTGGCTTGGTTGGTCACTAAGCTATGACTGTGGTAACCTGTCAACACGTGTAGTAGCCCGAAACTTGCAAATAATAGATAGATTTTTAGAACACATCAATGACTGAGGACCCCACGTCGATCTAAAATCATAGTAAACGAATAACTAACACATAAATAAATATTATGTGCGAGGTGTAGGTCCATTTGTGAATCTTCTTGTATTGATCTCAAATTTTATACATTTTTAACATACCTACTTTCACGCAGCAGCCCGCGGTATACCAAATTACCACATTGTATATTTAATTTTTATTATATTTATAAGCGCTTTGTGTTCCTCTATTATAAATCTTTGTAAATGTACCCCAATTTCGTTAATTTTATTGCAATTAAGTTTAGTTAAAACGAAGTGTAACGCATTAGTAAGTTACCAATTGAAATAGCCAATCACAAAACATATTTTAATTACTTTTAAAAGCATAATAATAGAGACACTACAAAAATGGTATAACTATTTCAATAGATCTTTTAGTTACATTTTTTTGTATAAATATAAAGCTTTCGTAATGATTTCTACACAATTTAATGTACTCGTATAACTACTTTAATCACAATATCGTTATTTTATATTCCAATGTTAGTCAAGTATCCCATTAAACAATTATATCGCTTATACTATCTTTATTTTAATGAAAAATATATAATTTTCGTGTTATATTACAGTGTATAAATAGTTATACCAAATTAATTATTAGTTTTGTATACTGGCACCACTGTCACTCGTGCATGCATTTCCTATAATCTTATTCCTTGTGTAAATTACTATTTTATGTCGTTTGTAAATATAGTTTAAGTTAAAAGTTGTTATCTGTTTATAATAATACTGTAGGGAGACGGCAGACGATTTCTGAAAGTGGAATCCAATGGGAGATATACCTAGTCCTTTTTATCTGATTTTTTAGCATATGTAAATGAACTTTACGAAAAACTCTCACTTGGATTTTACTTGTGGTCAGCAGTGAAAATTATGGAAAATGAATTAAATTATTGCGTAGTATTTTTATTGAATTGTTACCTATAGTTTTGTATATAATATTAGGGTATATTGGCCTGTATGCTATCATATTTTGTATCATGTTTTAGAATAGTTTTAAGGTACGGTTCCGGCCAGTGATACCAGTAAGCCGAAATAGCGACATAACAGTCACTGTGGTACAAATATAAGTCCTTTTTTACATAGTGTCGTTGTGTAGCTGTATAGTGGCTCGGAAACAGTATCTCTAGCATGAAATACTTTTGTCTTCGAATCGTTTGCGAATTCGACAAAATTCGATACTCAAACTTTGAATGAAACGATAATGTGACAATTTTGATGCTCAAAATAAGTTTCGTGCAACCATTTCTCATACCAAGTTCACTTTACGACACGTTCACAAGGGCGCTGTTGTAGTTTTTGTACTAAATGTTTTGATGGCGATTCGAATACGCAAACGATTCGAACTCGAAAGTTTTTCGTGCTAGCCGTACAGACCTTATACGACCATTAGCCAGAAATTGTCTCAAATAAAGCTTCCATTAAGGTGCCTTACCTTGACGAATAGAATTTAATAAACATAGGTGCAAATGAAGGAAATACTCCGTATTGTAATGATACTTATATCTGCGATCTTATGTAAATATAATGTGAATAAAAGAAATTATTTTATTAATGGACTTCGTTGTTTTCTTTGAAACAAAACCCTGGTTGACACCATGATTCTAAATAACCATCTTTATTATGAAAGAGAATAACAATCAAATAATATGACAAAGTTAGGCGTAGGTACAATTATTACGAGTTCCTAATATTAACTATACATTTCACTTATCATAATCCCTTCAGCCAAATTAATCACAAATATTAATATACAATAATTAAATGTTAGAATATTCAATTAAATTTCTGATTCGGGTTCAGTTTTTGCGGGGATTTCCTTCTTTTTGTCACCAGAAGCGTCCAATCGCTCAATGGCTTCGAACACCCACTTGTAGTTCATTGCACCAAATCCCTAAAAATAGTTGAATAACAATAATTGTTTGGGGATAAAAAACATTATTAGACCACTTTATGAAACCCATAAAGTTGATGGAATAATTGAAATCATTTTTAATTGCTAATGTTCCAAGTTATTGGGCAATTAATTGTTGGAAATAAGGTAGTCTCTTTGTGATTGAGGATTCCCGGTGAAGCTCGCTTCCATCATTTAACTTTCCATCAGGTGAGGATACAGGTGCAGTTTAGTTGTACTTTCTGGTATGTTTGAATACACTACCTACTCTTTCGTAATACATAGTATTGTCTTGTAAAAAAAACTCATTTATTTTTGCAAATAGGCTTTTAAAAAGCACTTTTACACGTCCCAGTATTATCCCTACCACTGCTTCGGGACAATAAATGGGCCAGTGCTGAGAAGAAGCAGCGCAAGAAACTAACTCCCGTATTCACAAACAATACTATGAGGTCTCACAGTGCGCGTGGACGCACAGGGTGATACACGAAATCATAGAGCTATAATCAACGCTATTCGTTCGATTTGCTGCTTCACTTGAGCAAGTATCGTTTGTAAATACGGGCGTAAGTCACTGTACACTGTATACCGTAGAAACTCACTCTATGGTTCCTCCGCTGTATAACCTCGACAAAGACCGTGGGCCTGACTTGCACGTGCTTGGTGAAGGCTTGGAGCATGTATCCTCGCTCGTCGAAGTCGATCAGAATGTGGTTTTCCTTTAGTTCGTCGATCGTCTCGTGGACCTGCGAAAAAAGAAAAAAAATTGTAACAACATTGAGAACAATCTAAAATAAGAATTTTATTTAAGAGGATTACTTACTAAGATTTAGGATTCTGTGATTTAGGTACGTTTATTAAACTATGCGCCTGCACAATTGATGAAGCAATTTCTCACACCGTACGTTTTACGTAGTTATACTTAGTCTTACGCGCGTCGGTCGTTATAAAAAAAATATAACGTATGGGTCTCTACCAACCTAGTACCTAACTAGCTGGACGTTATAGCTAGCCAGCTATCAGCATAAGCAGCTTATTTACTGATATTTAATACAATATTCAGTATTTACCTTGAGAGAACTCTCGCTTAGTTTCTCCTTGATCACATCGTAGTATGTAGGAGGAAAAACAAGAATGTCCGCGCCACGAGCCTTCAGATCTCGCATCTGTAATCAAATTAATGACATTAAGTCGAAAAAGAAACATCAAATCCAAAGTCCCTAAAAAAGCTTTTAAAAGTTTACACACTTTTAAAAGGTTTGTAACCATTTACACGTCCCAGTAATTATGTACTACAACTCTACCACTATTTTGGGACAGTAAATAGGCTAGTGCCGAGAAAAATCAGCCAAGAAACTTAGTTGCACCATCTAAATCCACCAATTTGTATAGTGTAAACTAAGTTTACATCTATATATATAAAAGAAAGTCGTGTTAGTTACTTCGCTTATAACTCAAGAACGGCTGAACCGATTTAGCTGAAAATTGTCAGGGAGGTAGTTTAGAGCCAGGAGAAGGACATAGGATACTTTTTATCCCGTTCGAAATAAAAAAAAGTCTGCTTATTTATTGCCATTAAGGCGGAACAAAGTTCGCCGGGTCAGCTAGTAGTTAATAACATAGCTTTTATGTATAGCAACTATGTATTAGATAAGCCTATCTAAAACATATTTGGAAGCTATATTTTACCGTAGCAACGATGTCGTCAGTGTACAAAGCAATGTGTTCGACGCCCGAAGTACCGAGCGCCTTCACGAATTCCGTCGCTTTACTCGTCGGTCGCAGACCTTTTGCTGCTTCGTTCATTGATAGCTGTAAAAAAAAAACAAAACAACAACTTACAAAAGCTGCTACTGAAAACTTTCATACCGCGATGTAAATATGTGCGCTACTTAGAACAGCGCCATCTATACTGAAAAACTCTGAAACCACAGATAATAAACTGAAATATTGATTGGTAGAGCAGGCAAGTTACAAACGCTTACCATTACTGAAGATGAATTTAAGTTATTTTAGTAAAAAAAGTAACTAGAAATTAACTTACAAGTAAATAAATCATACTTACAAGTACAGTTTCTTCCTGGTTGATCACTGAAGTAGATTTTATGCACGAATATGGCGTAATATCGTGCTTATAATCGACGCACCAAAATCTAAGTAAAAAGATAAGAATTAGATATATTTTTCACTAATTTGTATTTTGTTTAATTAGTTACTAGTTCGTCACCTGTGCATGTTGAGGTTCTTCTCATACCAGGACGTAGAGTCTTCTAAAGTTCCATCTGCCATATTTCCTTCCACGTGGTCGATATACAAAAGTTGCGTGTCAGGTCTGAAAGTGAGTTAATGAATTTGTTGAAATAGTAATTAATTTGTGGGTAAATTGACTCTGGATATTAAACTTTGGCAGTCGTAAAGTGTAGATACGAGTAGACTTACAGTAAGGTATTGATTGGGTCATCATCTTGAACAGGCGTGTATCCCGGCAAGAAAACTCCTTTGTACTGAGACCGGTCAATGAGGGTGTGGGTATTGTCACCATACTGGAACAAGATGGAACAAAACGAAAATTAATGACCATAGATAGGGTAACAAAAGTGTCATAAAATTGATAAAATTAGGTACAAGTAGGTTAGTTAGGCTGGGTTGCACCACCTAACTTTGACCGTAACTATGACGATAACCGGTGTTTTTGCCCCCTTCATCGCTCTCCATAGTGACGTCATGGAACAGGTCCAGAGCCCCACTCGCGTGCAGGTCACCGGCTTATTGACTTCTTGAGCCTAAATTCAGCTGTGAAACTGTAAATACTTATAGTTGGCAGAGATGCTGTACTTACGGTCCTCAACACCGCATATCTGACAGTGCCATCCTCGTCGCTCTCCGTAGTGACGTCACGCCTGACGTCAGCGCCTCTTGCGCGCGCGCACGCTACCAAGTCATCCAGCGCTTGCACCTCCAACGCGACGTCCTTCACGAAGTCACCGTGCGCTGACAGATCCTTGTTGATGTCTCCACCAGGAGATGTGGGCGACTCGAATACTATGGTTATCTGTTTTGCGAAAAATAATAATAATAACATTTTGGGTTTATTAAATTAGTATTTATGATATGTTGAGCTATTTCATTTGCCCCAAGATAATGTACCAGGTATGCCCACAGTTCCAGCTATCCATTTACGTCGACTTGTTAGGTATAACATTATTTTGATAAGAACGAAAGAAAAAACGGAAATGGGTAACTGAAACTGTGGCACATACCATAGTGAAAATTTTACAAAAATAAGTGGGTTACTGGAAAAGTAGTTTTCCCCCATAATGCCATTGCATTTTCATGGAACATTTTCCAGCAATTATGATTGACATATTATATCTAAGATGAAAATTAATGAAAACTGTTAAGAAAATGTTAATAATTTATGCAGAACTTCTTACCTTATTCTGTCTCACAACATAAGAAACCACAGGCTTGGCCTCTGAAGGATCTTTGGTAGCTATAAGCTTAAAACCAAAACGCGTAACAAAATAACTGGCAGCCTGAAAAAAAACATTATATCAATGTAATTCGTACTTTTTTCTTTCAGGAAAATTAATAGAAAATTGAAGAAAAATACAACACACTGGCTGCACATAAAAGTTCAGAGAAAAAAGAAAAAGAACAACTACGTTAAAACAAATGAAAATTTATTTTTACTTAACATCATTCTGTGTTGCACCACCTTATTTTAACCATAACCCTATCACTAACCGGTGCTTTTTGTATGGAGTTTGACAGATTTTTGACGTTTTTCAATGTTAAAGTAAGATGGTGCAACTCAACCAAAGAGGTGTTGTTAAAAAGTATTTTCTCAATATTATAAGTGAAATATTTTATTTTGATCGACTTACCGTTTTCGCATTAGCCACCCAGAATATCAGATGGTCAAAATTAAGGACTTTACCATCAGATGCCTGTGGCGATTTATTTGATTTGCCTTTTGTCATTTTTTACTGTAAATAATAATAATTTAAATTATAGTCTACTTTAAAGTAGTAAATCGAATCATTTCAAGTATTTATATGACTTATATTGCGGTTGAAACCCATTTATATTTGCTGTTTGTCTCTACAAAGTTAAATTAGTTATTACATCTGTTGATTACTTAATAATAAGGCATGTAAATAGATCTCCATTGATCGTTAACTACTCCATTGATTTTATACCTTCGTATCGTACGTGACAGAAATACTAAATGTGAACTAGTACTTTAATTTACAGAATTACCTTTGCTTGTTAGCTATTGCCTTCCAAATTACTAGAGCAACTTAAAAATATATTATTAACATTGAGGAACGGGACTATTTCTGGACTGTTAACTCCTGTAGCTAGAAAATATTGGTATTATCTTGAGTTTCATTTTAATGGCCAATGACAGCACATCAATTTAATCACTATGACATCTTAATGCATTTCTAAAGTGCTACTTTGCAATAAAACTTCATAGTTTAATGTGCTACCGAAGTTCCTAAAGTACTCGTACTTAGCTAAAAACCCCCTACCTTATTTAGGATCCTTTTTACTATGTTCTTGCACCACTCACTAGTTTCAATTAAATAATTAGCATTTTGTTAGTGTCGCCTCATTTATATAGAAGCAATATCTTTTCACCAAATCTAAGACTATAAATAAAAAATTAATGTCATTACCAAATCATAACCGAAAGCCGTTAAGCCGTTTTACTTATTTATTTACATATCCAATATGTTTACTATATAAACGTTATTTTGTCCGTACAATCGTTATTTTGTTCTATTTTATTTTTATAATTATTTTATTTATTTCAGGTACAACAACAGAATACTGTTATTTACCTTATCTACCTACATTTTTCTTATTTTTCCTACACTTCTTAACTCATTTTTTTTAAATATGTTAAATACGTTACTTATTTACGATTTAGATGTAGCATTGACGGTGTAAAATGTCTCAATTTCTAAGTTCTGAGAAAAAACGAGTCTGAAAATTATTTTTCTGTTAAAAAACTTATTTTAACAATAAAATATCTTAAATAGATTGCTTAATGGACAGGCTTTTCGTTATCGAACGGTACTGTATCTTAGTATTTTTCAGAAAAAAAGTTTCACTAAAGATTTAATAATTTACAAACGGTAGTAATGAACAAGCAAAGCCGGTACTAAACGCTAGTCTTGAAAAACAAAATTCAAGTAAATCCGTAGATGATTTGATAAGGATCAATCGATCATATCTGTTTTAATTGCGGATGAGAAATAGATTGACCTAAGAATCTAAAATATGTGTAAAATAAAAAATCTGTATGTGATACAAGGTAAGTAATTTGTCAATGTTGAGCAAAACAAAAATACTGTTTAAGATGTGGAGCAAAATGTTTTGAACGGTGTAGGGAAACGGACGTAGGTTTTCCATACGTTAATTTTTCGTTTGTTAAATTACACTAAGTCGAATTCAAAAAGAGTTTAAATAATCTGTGTGACTTTACTTTGAACTGGCTTTGAGTAACATCTGGATAAAAAATATATAGTTAAATAATAAATTCATGTCACTCTTTTAAACTAACGAAATACCCTGGGGTCCCTGGGGACCGTTGTTGCGAAGTTGTGCCTGTCTTTAACAATAGAACATGCAAGGATAATAAAAATAGGGTCGCATTTGAAAATGTATGGAGCCCTATTGTTACTTTTAGTCTCACAAATACTGTCATAGATGGCGCTACCCTATGTAGCGCTCATTTCCTACAACGCAGTGTGTGAGTATTTTTTCCTTTTTTGACCTCCCTGTGAAGTTTAGTTCTCAATATCGCTTCTCGGCCTTTTGGCTAAGATCAAAGTGTAGTATCTGTTCTTTTCAGCTTAATATCTGAAAGTTCTCTCACCGAGGGACCAGTATATTAAACTGATTTTTGTATGACGAGAGGATGTTCGGGGCTCGCTCCACTCAAGGGTCGGCCTGGCATTGCAGTGCCGCCGGGATCAGCCCACAAAAACCCTTTCAATACTTAAATCATTGAAATCTAATTACATTCGAGACTTAATGTAGGTACCTGGCCTGCACTCTCTACATGCAAAGGTCGTAGCAGCTGTTAAGGCTGATTTACACTTATTATGTAATTAAGTAGGTAACTTACAACTTAATACGTGTATTTTATTATTATTTGCTAGCTTATGGCCGTGACCATGTTAATTCAATTCAATTCACTAGCGTGAATTTCGGTCTGTCACAGAAAAACTTTTTTACTTTTACTGAAAATCATTCGGTTTGACGCCTTTAGGTTATCCAAAAAATTACGTGGCTCTACCATCGTTTCAAGGTTAGAGAATTTGAAAACTAGAGAAACAGATTAGACACTTCAATACGTGGGGTTTCATTGTTGTTATCCGATTCAGTGTTGGTACTCTCTTGTTTGCCGCAGATCGTTTACAGTTGGTTCTGTAATGTATCATGAAGGTCCATTGAGTGGCCTTTGCGTTTTGTTGACACTTTCGCATTTATGTTATTAGTAGTGGTAATTTATTAAGTTAAGTATCTGTAGGGTACGTACATTGCATGTTCATTTTATTAATCTAGGATAACGGTGTTGACTTTCCAATTAGGTACTTAGTCTTTATACATATTTTTTTAACTATCTTAAGAAAAAATATGTATTGTTCAGTTGTTTGTTTTCCTAAATAAATAAAAAAGAGGTGTCTAAAATTACCAATACTTAAAATTATTTAGCTTTACATTAATTTACCTAGATGCGATGTCTAAGTAGGAAATACAAACTACAAAATCAGTCTGTGTAATAGGGATGTTTCCTGGGTCAAAAAGCAAGAGTTTTAATTAGTCCGTCAGTTAACTTATCAAAAAATACTCTACACGTATTTTTCACTTTTTCAAACTAATGAAAATTTAAAGAGATAAAGCGCGCCAAAGTTCATAAGAAGAGGCCCGTGACGTCAATGCTTGCATAAAAATGCCGCACGTTGTGACGTCTTGCGGAACTTCAACGCACCATAACTATGTAATTATTTGTTAGATTGACAAATAAAAATATATGTGTCCAAAATTTTTTGATATTAAACATGACGGACTAAAAAAATTTTTTTAGGAAACTAGCCTATTGTTTCCAGTTACATTTCTGACTTGACCTAAACGAAATGCGTAGACAGAACAAAAACAAAACTAAATACCAATGGAAAATTCTGGAAATCATACATATTGCGCAATGTTTTGAAATACCTATAATATGCTAAGCAGTGACTGAACCAACCGGCCTCTGCCGGACTCGGCGGCAAACTAACGTGGGGTAGAGCTTACCGCTGTTTTAAACTAAATTTATTCCGTCACAACTGTAGAGATTGTAGTATAGTCTCTAACATATATGAGATTCAATTCAGTAAGAAACTATAGTCAGGAATAGCGTACAAAGAAAGGAACTTGACGATAAGAAAATATTTCGGAAAATATCCTGAAGTTATGTAAAAATTCAATAATAGAGTGCGGTCACTGTGTTTTCAATCTTAATCCTACTGTGTCTAATAAAATCAGACTCTGAAACGATTTATAATTTCTTCTTTAGTAATAAAATATATAGTTAGTTTTGTAAACTATATATTTTATTTATTCTGAAACTTTTTCCTAAACGGCTAGACTCTACCTCTAAAACAAAAGTAATAAAAATCAAATAAAAGTCTAAATTAGGGCTGATTTTTCAACCATTAATATCTATTAACTGATTTTACATTGCGATTTTAGTTATTTCCCACACTGAAACTGTCAATGTGCCAAACTTATTCTTAAATTTTCCGACAAGTGAAAAAATATCATAAGAGGTATTTGACAAAATTAATTGAATTCTCAAGTTAACTCATTCATTCATATTGTATCTAAGTACCTATTCCACAAAAATACTATAGGCTCATACTACGGAAAGTTGTGGGTCAGTAGTCCATTGCGTGACGCCACGCCACCCCGCCTCTGTGCTCG
This sequence comes from Ostrinia furnacalis, assembly GCF_004193835.3. Taxonomy (NCBI): domain Eukaryota; kingdom Metazoa; phylum Arthropoda; class Insecta; order Lepidoptera; family Crambidae; genus Ostrinia; species Ostrinia furnacalis. The sequence continues at coordinate 181,715 of NW_021130658.1, read as the reverse complement.
ACGCGTTCGATTCCAGTTTGGTACATTTGCATTTTGTTTATCGCTACCAAGACACAGTGGTTTGACGGGTAGTTGGTTGGGACAAAAACGCGTTACGATTTTGGTAGCTATGTGGTATTTATTATCTACTTAAATAATTGAGAACATTGCTAAACCAATGGGGATTAGTTTCTCACTGCGAATCAAGTAAAGAAATACTGATTGTACCTACAAAATAATAAGTAAAGAAAACCTGCATAAACGAGTCGTCAACAGCCCTTTACAGTCCACTGCTGGAGTCTATGACTATGAGTCTCCTCCACTATAGTGGAGGGTTTTGCCATGATCGCCACGCTTGGCAGGCGGGTTGATGATCGCAGCTTAAAAGATTGATGTTTTTCAGAGAGCGCTGCTGCCTGTTCTCTGTTTGATGTGTAGTCCCTAAGTCGCCTCTCATGACACCCGCGGGAAGAGTAGGGGTTCGTGACAAATGTACTCTACTCTGCCGTTACCACACGGCTTGAAGGCATGACGGTATAAAGCGAGTATTTATTACGAATATAATCTTTTGTGCTTATACACGTGTTTGCGAATATTATTACCTATATCTCACGAAATTCAAATTGAACATTGACGGTTGGTCGTTTTCTTTTCACTATACAATATGTAAGTCTATGTAAGTATATAGATTAACTGTAATAGAAATTTAGACAACGCTTTTTTGATAAAACTGACTGAATTTCCTTAACGGTTTTTGCAAAGTTTTACATAATTTTGTAATTAGTGTTTTATGACGTCTTATTATATGTAATTTATATGTTAATTAGATTGTAAGGCAGGTAAGTAGGTACTACTTACTAAAAAAATTATTCCTAGAGAAAGATGGTAGATCACAGCCTTATAACTCTTAAAATGAATGTTCTAATAAGAAAGATCTTGTTATTAAATAAACTAAACTGCGGAAATACTAACCAAGATCTTCTAGGCAGCAAATCATTGAATAAACTTTATGAAAATATTTTATAATATAGGATTTTCTAGGCTTTATCCATGTTGGTCCTCCGACTGTACCACTGTGCAAGGGGGCTCGGCTCCTGCGTTCTATCAACGGCCCCCGAGTGGACCGAACATAAAGACCGAATCACAATTAAGATATTTTTTTAATTAGAAACTCACAACATTATGCCAGATTTTACTAGTTTTTGCGCGTTTCTCACAGAAAGTCTTTAGGTATGACACACGCGTGTCCCTCTTACAAGAATCAAACTTTCTATACCAAATTTCATTTCAGTCGTGAAAGAAACAAACATTCATTTATCTTTCCATTCTCACAAACATAGGACAAGATAGGAAGGATTGTGCGTTAAGTTGTGCCTTTAACTAAATCTAAAATGGCCTAGTTTAAGCGCTGGGAAAGGCAAGTCTTCAGGAAGTTGAATGAATCAGCCGTGCTTTGCAGCTTCACTGGGCAATAACTGAACTTCATGGCTCTAGCTCCCTCAACCCAAAGCAAGGACGATGGCATATCACTTAGCTTCCCTCAACATTATGGTAGGACCTCACATTGAGGATCATGACACATCAAACTTAACAGTGTTCTTATGTTCTAATAGCTAGATTGACTACCATTTCGCAAATAAAATAATTGTCTTTTTTTAATCCTTCAAGCTCCGCGAATTTAGACACAATAGATAATCAATTCTTATGACATTAATTAAGTACTCGTAATGCCGTCTGGGACTCAATCGGTTAATCCACAATGGGGAAGCTCCTGGCATGCATCTCACCTGATGGAAAGTACAGGTACAGACGACTTTCTTTCTAAAAATATCTTCTATAGTTCTATACCATTCTTCCCGATCCAGCTCCTTCATCGTGTCTTGCACATTTATTTTACAAAAGGCGAACTTAATACCCTGTGGCATTCTCTAACACTTCATTTCCCTGTCAGTGTGGAATCCGCCTAACCCCATCTTGTTTTCTTAAAGGTGGATTGTCGTTATAAATTCCTTGATTCTAGTTGAAATATAAAACAGGTCGCGCACGCGTTCCGTTTAGTTCTACGTCAGATATCATACGGATCGTGCTGTAATCAAATTCGTTGAAAGTGCTGGTTTTGTGGTAATGGTAAGTAATATACCTACTTTAAACTTTTTACTTCAATTACCTACGTGGTGTTTTTTAGACTTGCGCGAAGTTAGGTTTTATTCTAACTAATTTCTGGGATTGTTACCCCTTTCCATTCTATTTTAGCACCAATTCACTGAATGTGTAATTCCTTCATAAATAATATTTTATTCTACGTAATTTTTCGTTTCAGCCAAACAAATGTCCAGCTATGGACGTCATTTGGCTGAAACTAACATAATATGAAGGTTTCAATACATGGTGGATTCGTGTCTGAACCGCACTTGAAATGTTTTTTTACTGAAAATTAAATTACAATTAAGCTGTGATAAACTGCTATGACGTTGAAGTTTATTTTATTAGCGTAGATTAGAAGTTCCTTGAAATTTTCAAAAATACCTACCTAAAGAAACTACCCATTAGTACCTACCCTACTCAGGTCACAATTTTAAGAATAAAACAAAATAATTAGGAACAGTCAACACTGTCACTGAGTTTTATACGATTTAAACTTTTTATGAAATACATTAGGCCAGTAGAATTAAACACAAAAATTGATTAAATCGGAAATAATTCAAACAAAAGATTTACTTGCCTTAACGGCTTCATTGGTTGCCCATTAAGACTCTCCTAGGTTTTCGACTTCGACGGAGTTGTGCTTAAGTGGTGGGGGGCCCGGAAAGGGGCGCTTTTTCGGTTTTCCGGTTATACCGCGTAAAGGACTTACCCTATCGAAAAGTGGTCTTCCTGACGGTTGAAGGGCATTTAATCCTGCATTAAATAAGACCAAATTCATATGTTTTGAACAAACCGTTCTCGTGCAAATGTTCGGCAAAGTAGAAAATATGTGTATAATTAATTACCCTCTCCACGTCCAATGGCTCGTTACACACAGGCTTCCAAGTATTGAAAAGGAGCGCCTCAACCAGTGTAACCCTATCAAGGCTTACGAGCTGGATGCGCCTATCCTTATTCGTCCCAGCCGTTCCTTAACTGCGGTTGCTGCACCTCTTCCTGGCACTCACCTGAACGACTCTGTGTTACCTACTGTGGCTGCTCCTCTTCTTTGTATCCTCCTGCACGACTACGTTGCCTAGCCGTATGCCTGGTCTAAGGTTCGACGCCAAAAATCAACAACAACAAGTTCATATTAAAACGCTGAAGAGTTTTTTGTTTGTTTGTTTGAACGCGCTAATCTCAAGAATTACTAGTTTGATTGAAATAATTATTTTTGTGTTGAATAGCTCATAAATTGAAGAAGGCTATAGGATATATACAATCACTCTACGACTAATATAGGCGAAGCAGTAAAGAAAAATGTTGCAAGCACGGAAAATAGTATTTAAACTATTTTCACGCGTACGAAGTTGATTTTGTGGCGTCGAACCTTAGACCAAGCATATGGCTAAGCAATGCAATCGTACAGGAGGGTACAAGGAAGAGAGGCAGCCACAGTAGGTAACACAGAGTCGTTCAGGAGAGTGCCAGGAAGAGGTGCAGCAACCGCAGTTAAGGAACGGCTGGAACGAACAAGGATAAGCGAATCCAACTCGTGAGCCTAGACAGGGATACGCTGGTTAAGGCGACCCTTTACAAGGCTTGGGAGCATACGGGTGACGAGCTATTGGACGTGGAGAGGGTCATTAATTATACACATATTTTCTACTTTGCCGAACATTTGCACGAGAACGGTTTGTCCAAAAAATATGAATTTGGTCTTATTTAGTGCAGGATTAAATGCCCTTCAACCGTCAGGAAGACCACTTTTCGATAGGGTAAGTCCTTTACGCGATATAATCGGAAAACCGAAAAAGCGCCCCTTTCGGGGGCCCCCACCACTTAAGCACAACTCCGTCGAAGTCGAAAACCTAGGAGAGTCTTAAAGGGCAACCAATGAAGCCATTAAAGCAATAAAATCTTTTGTAGGAATTATTTCCGATTTAAAAGCTAATTCTACTGGACTACATCTAGAGCTATGGTTTTTTATCGGACTGAAAAGTAGCAGTGTTAGCACTTAGCATACCTAGTAAGTAGGTACTTTAATAAGTGATGTTTTTCAGACTTCATACACGGACAAAGGAAAAAAACCAGAAGCAGGAAGATTCCTTGCATTTGACCACCTCACGTATTGGGTTTCAAACGCGAAACAGGTAAGATAACTTAATAAAATATCCAACAGATCAATATTGCTAATAGAGAATTAAGTGTGAATACTTTAGACTTCGACACTTAAAGAATGAAAAATGAGTTTATAAAGAAAATCGTGAATCCTAAATGGAAATTATCATTGTGGCGAACGGACGTCTGCACAAGTTGTCATGGCACGGTAGTCCTAAATGGCACCTATCTTAAGGTTATCCTAGCACCACATAGCTAAAATAGAGTGATAGAATATTGAAAAATTTGAAAATGGACACTAAGTAGTGATGAATCCTGTGGCAATAAAGTTACGTAATAGAGCTACTTATACATGTAAAATTTTAAGTAACTTCCAAAATCCTCCAAAAAATATTATGCCCATATTTTTTTTCATTTTTTATCACAGCCAATATCCATATTAACCTATCAAAATGTCCGCATAGGTTTTTGATTCTATTTTTATAAAACTTGTTCTAGGCAGCGAGTTACTATGTGACGCGTTTCGGCTTCGAACCACTGGCCTTTGCAGGACTGGAGACTGGAGTGCGCAAGACCGCTTCATACGCAGTCAGGTTGAATAAGGTAAGCCGGTATGGTTATTAGAATAATACGAGTTATTTGTTATTGTTTTGTTACCGAGACGTGATTTGAATATAAGTTTGCATAGATAGACATAGACACGTTTCAATATTACGATGGAATTATAGTTAATGATGGATATGAACCTACGAAGTAGAGTAATAGAGCTAGATCCAGTGATTTTGAGATCTGATAACTTGATTTACGTCACAAAATCATTCAGCAAATCAAGTAAATAGAAATAACTAACATTCGGCAAAAATGACCATGTCAGCATGCTCTACAACCGATTATATTAGCGAATTTTATAGTTCCCAAAGCCAAAATCTACCTATTACCTACAGTAACGGAATACCTCCGTAGTAAGTACCTACCTCCGATCATGATAGCAAGTTCGACTCCATCGATCTGCAAAAATTCGTGATAGAGACCATAGATATCTGGAGTCATATGCCCGATTGTCACTGTGCACTGTGAGACCTCATAGCAATGTTTGTGAATACGGGCGATAGATGACTACATAATATTATGTAAATATTCATCTTATTTCAGATCATCTTCGTATTCCAAGCGCAATATGAACCTGAAGAGACGACCTTCAACAAGGAGGTGGCCTACCATGGAGACTTCGTGAAGGATGTAGCCTTCCAAGTTGAGAACTTGGACTACATTGTGGAGTACGCAAGGAAGCAGGGAGCGAAAGTAGTCAAGGACATTTGGGAGGAGAAAGACGAGCATGGAGTGGTCCGGATGGCGGTTTTGAAGACGGTAACAGTCCTAATTATGTTTAAGAAAACTTCTCACTAGTTTCAAATCTTACGTTTAAAAATAGTAATGAATAAAGATCTACATATGGTAGAAAATTAAGCAACTGGTAACGGTTAACATATTGTCTGGCTATCGGACGGGAAAAGCCAATCCAGAATCAGAAGTAGGTACCTACTTAAGCACTCCCCAGGGTGCGTTATTAAGTCCAGTAAAAATTTTTGGGGACCTATTTTCATTTCTTCTGATAATAAACTAGGTATCTTTAATCTGATTATTTTTCACAGTATGGAGACAACACACATACATTGGTCGACAGATCAAACTATACTGGATCTTTCCTACCTGGATATGCTCCACTCAACCTCGACCCGATTAACAAATTCTTGTAAGTACCTACTATCAAAATACATAATTACATATCTACGACATAAGTAGACAAACTGTTTTGTTTGGAACTTTTGTGTGTGGTATGATGAATTAAAACATTTTCGCAGGCCAAAGATCGAAATCAACTTCATCGACCATGTGGTGGGGAACCAGCCTGATGGTGAGATGGAGCCCGCCGCAACGTGGTACGAAAAATGCCTCCAGTTCCATAGGTAAGCTACTATCCTGTTTCTCTACTACAAATTAATAAGTAACATAACAGCCAAAAAGTTTAAGATCAAACTGGGAACATCTATTCTGTGAGAATTTGATGGACTTTACTCACCATCTTATTCTGCCTCAATATCTTTCATCCCTACTACATTGTTGTTCATACCTGCTGCGCGCTGCGTACCTACACTTTGACTTGACCGTAGACCGCATTTATTGTGACAAATCCTTTCGTCTGTCTCTCACCTAAATATCTCTACTGTATAAAAATAAGTCGGGTTTTCCTTCCTGACGCTATAACCAGAGTAAATACAAATGAGTATGTCATCTTCATAGAAACGCCCGAGCGCGGTTTGTATGTGAGCGCGCCAATACGTATGCGGCGCGCACGCACACACTGACAAAATTTAGCGTGGATTAGCGGTGAGGTGCGCTGAATTTCATACGTATTGACGCGCGCTCACATACAAACCGTGCTCGGTGCGTTTCTATGAAGATGACCTACTCATTTGTATTTACTCTGCTATAACTCCAGAACGCAGAAACCGATTTCCACGGTTTTGCATTCGTTGGAAAGGTCTCGGGCTCCGTGAGGTTTATAGGCTATATAATGTAGTCCACGCGGGCGAAGCTGCGGGCGGAAAGCTAGTTTCTTAATAATTAACGCAACAATTTCCATCACTCGTTCTCACTACTTCGACATCTGTTGAGCCAGGATCTACTTAACAGACAAATAACCCAAACAGTCAAGACTGACTTAGTAACATTCCTTAATGGTCCCCAGATTCTGGTCAGTAGACGACAAGCAAGTATGCACGGAGTACTCAGCCCTCCGGTCGGTGGTCATGGCCAACTGGGAGGAAAATGTGAAGGTGCCCATCAACGAGCCCGCTCCTGGCAAGAAGAAGAGTCAAATCCAGGAGTACGTGGAGTACCATGGAGGAGCTGGGGTGCAGCACATTGCTATAAATACTGAGGACATTATTACTGCTGTAAGTTTTTTGTTACCTACGTCCCAACTCCTTATGATAGTGGCGAATTATTCCAGAAAAAAATATTTCTACTTACCGAACATTGTAGAAGATTTTTTTTATCCACAAAAAGGAAGTTCTTGGTCTGTGTCTCACCTGATGGTAAGTGATGATCAGGCCGAAGGTGGAAGCGAGCTTCACCCGGAATCCTCAACCACGTCTCAAGATAGCTCTAATTGTAGAGTAGTGTAGTCAAAATAGTAGTAGTAGTGATAGTTTCATCAATCATTTCGCTCATAAGCACATCAGCAGAAAGCAAATGCTGAATAAGTAACAAGTTGAACTGCCCCCCTAGACAAAACGCACTTTTTGATCGAATCGAAAATCGAATCCGTCAAAACTCCATACAAAAAAGGGGCTTTTCGACCACTTTTCGACTGGTTTGCGATTATAATTTGCACTTTGTCTAGACCCCCTGGTAGAGTTTATATGTGCAAAGAGTTAGCTTTCGGCATCATGCTCCTGTAGAATCGAGTACAAACTATCGAATTAAGACGCAATAAAAAACTGTTAATGTTTCCTATAACGGATACACATCGTAGACACGAGAAAAATATAAATGCTGCAAAATAAAATAACCAACTTACCTACCACAGATTCCAAGGAACACTCCATTGCTTTTCCACACACCTAACCGCATTTGTTTCAAATCTTGCAGATCGTGAATCTTCGTGCCCGCGGTGTCGAATTCCTCTCCATCCCATCTGAGTACTACACCATCATCAGGGAACGCTTGAAGCACAGCAAGGTCCGCGTTGCCGAGAGCATAGACACGCTAGAGCGACTGAACATCCTGATTGACTACGATGACGATGGCTACTTGCTTCAGATATTTACTAAGAATACTCAGGACCGCCCCACTCTTTTCCTAGAAGTCATCCAGAGAAGAAACCATAATGTAAGTAGCTTCTTCTGGTAACTTCACTTTTCCAGTAGTTTTTGCGATTTTGCTCATATAAATCTCACCTGAATCTGAAGTAGCATCACCACTAAAATACCCAGAACGTTCAGGTAAGGTAGATCCAGTCTTTTACCATGCAAATAGGTCAGGTCCCATAATGTACACCAGGCCGTCAGTAAGAGTAGGCGCACACCATTGATTTTTAGTTGGCCGATAGTTGTGCCCGATTTTAAATTGTATGAAGAATCGGCCAAATCAAATCGGCGTAGTGTGCGCACTCCCATACATGCCCATACTGGTCAACTGCCCGACTAAACTATCGGCCGACGAAAAATCAACGGTGTGCGCCTACTCTAATAGTCAGTATTAGTCCGATATAATTATGAAAAATTTCAAACATAGGTTTGAGATAGCACATATTAAAAATTGATGTGTACTTACTTCGTTTTCTTTTCAGGGTTTCGGAGCTGGAAACTTCAAAACACTCTTCGAATCAATAGAATTGGAGCAAGAAAAACGTGGAAACTTATAAATGTACTTATAGAATAAGTAATACATACCTAGTTAATGATGTAAGATAAGAAATTGTAATGAAACAATGACCAAACATTTAAATCTTCAGTTATCTTGTTACAACTGTTTCGATTTCGTATATTTCATATTCCTAAGAAGCATACAAAATTTCCCTTATACATGCAACCCGGTCGAGTTAACTGCGCACCAGGCGGCCGTGACGTCACATCGAGACCCTGGTAAGGGGGGCCAATGCGGGGAGGCACGCGGTTGAGTGCAAGGGAGAGACGCATTCTAGCTAGATGCGCAGTTAACATGACCGAGTTGTACTACCTAGAATTACAAGTGTATCGACCCGCTGTTAAAGTTGTAATAAAAAGGTTAAATAAAAAAACTTATTACAAGATTGTCGTTTTATTGGATTACCGTTGATTAACATCAATACGTTTCGTCATATTTAACACCAATTAGATCTTGATACGAGTACGTATTTACAACACACAGATATGTATGTATGTGAAAAAATGCACATAATTCCAAAATAAACTTTATGTGAATCTGCAGGTCTAAAGAAGATTATCACTTTATCTCCAACACTTTAAATAAAGTGAACAAACCTTCTTTACACCAATTTATAAAGGGATACGTAAAAACCTTCAATTTTTTCTACAAATCACTTTATAAAAGACAGCGCTAATCAGATTTAGCCAACATTTAAAAATAAATCCACGTTGGCTGTAAAACCTAGATTCCTTTGCCAATGTCGCTGTTACCACAGATTCACAAGCACCAAAATAATCACAAAACCGCTGGACATAACAAACGAATATAATTTGTCTAAAATCGTCTATAAGTATCGTTAGGTATGCGTCTAGGTTGAATGTAAAAACTGGCGCACACGATACAACATTTTACAAAAAGACGTTACAATTCTGTGAGGATTTCTCGTAAAATACACTCACAAGTATCTTGTAAATAAATGTATCGTGTGCGTTGTCATTATAAACATCTTATACACATTTGCGATTTAGTCGTGAGGCCAAACATATTCGTAAAACTGGCGCGCACGATAAATACGCAAATATGTAAAAGCCACTACAAAGCTTCAAAATTCAGGCTTTATATTTTATGAGATTATCGAGATGAACCGTGCATCACTAACCGTATTTATTATCTATGTATATTTACTATAGATTATGCAACTCACAAACGCGTAAGAGTAAAAGTTGTATATAGCAAGGACATTTAGTACAAATAGTATTTGTACTAAATATGATTGTGAATTCATAGATCCAACATCCCTACGTAATAGTCCTGTATAAAGAACACTAACTAAAATGATTACCTTTTGCTTTTACTGCACATCAGGACCAATGTCAAAATCTTAAAAATAAACTAATCTTCCCATACAAATAAACCAATGATAGCAGCAGATTGGTTATTTGTATAGAAACATTAATTAGTTTGGACATTAATCCCGTAGAAAACTTTTGTATTTGAGCAGTAAAATCAACATTTTTTTAATTTATACAGACCAGAGTGTGGTATGCCTTAGTATCACAATGTTACACGGAAACGTACACATAGAATCTTCATCAAACGCGTTTGTGCGTCACAGTACCTGCATAAGAATGGCGGAATTCAATACTAGAAAAACTTCAATACCCACGATATTCAAATACTTCGAATTTATTGTAGCCTAAATGTTACCTAGTCTGTCAGTCCATGCTAGGAAAGGGTATACTTTTTATCTATTACAGTCCAAACCTATACAAAACACCTATACATACAGGGTGGAATTTTGTAATGCCACCTGGAGGGAAAGTACTCTTAATACTGTAGATAGAATTTTTTTCTGAAAGAAAACATTCCTTTACATAGTTATTTAATTTTTAGCGTTAAGAGTCGCATCTCAAACTAATTTGAAAATTATAAATAACTTGAAAAACTTAGGCAGTTCGATTTTTTCAAGTTATTTATAATTTTCAAACATTCCTTTATTTTTGAAAAGAAAGAGAACTGCATTCAAAGAATTTCGATTTTTTTTTCGAAAATTCACTACCATACCATACAATTTCCTGTAAGTACATACTTAATTAAAATAATTTAAGATTTCATGGTTTTCCTTTCATTTAATTTATCAAGTTTGTTAGAGAGATTTCATCCTTATACTAAACCCTAACGATCGATGCAATAAAAATACAGGTTGTAATTTTTACCAGATTTTACTTGGTTCGAATTCCGGGTGTGGCAAGTAATTTTTTGGAAATCTTTGAATGCAGTTCTATTTCTTTTCAAAAATAAAGGAATGTTTTCATTGAGAAAAAATGTCTATCTACAATATTAAGAGAGTACTTTCCCTCCAGGTGGCATTACAAAATAATAAATACGCAATAAATAAATGCAAAACATAAAGTTTTCATTTGGTTTAGTTGTCGATACTTTAAATTTTATATCATCGCCAATTTTATTAATGTCATTCCTACATAATACACATCTTAAAATAGCTAAAATGATTACCTTTTTACAAATGCATTTAATACAATGCCAGTAATTTATTTATAAAAAGAAAACAAATTATTATAAAAACTACTAATAAAATTTTACATTGACATTTTTATAATTCTATATTACCAAAATTACATCATGGCTGGCTATGCAAGAATTTCGCTTCAATATTTATTTATTACATCTGCATATAATGAAGATATGATATCAACACTAGTTGCTATACCTTCACACATACATATATAACATAAAAATATGTAATATACTGACGATACACAACATCAAACTACTACATATTATTATAAAATATGCAACTTACTCATGCAATATTTGTCACATGTGTATCGACAATAGATTGCGTATTTTCAATGTCTATGGCACTTATCCCTCCGCCAAAGAGAAAACGACTAACTGTTAACTGAGTTGCACCACCTATCTTTGAAGGTAACTATAACGTTAATCGGTGTTTTTGTATGGAGTTTGACAGTTTTTTGACATTTGTCAAAGTTAAAATAAGATGGCGCAACCCAGCCTATCTAATAACTATTTAAAGAAACGTCAATGTCAAGTTGTGTCATTGTGCTGGTAGGTAATATTTGGCCGATTTGGTCACCATTCAATGATCAGATTGGGCAAGTTTTACCTATTAAGATAAGGCTTAAAGCACAGTGACACAACTTGACGTTCAGTAGCTCTACCATGAGTTTACATTGAACGTACTCGCTAACGAATGCGTAAAAAGGTTCGTTGTAAAACCCTAAAAATCTACGACTATTTTAGTTCTTGAAAGTAACCCTCCAGGGGTGCTATAATACATTCAAGTATTTTTATCGGTCGTCAGTCGCTAGCGAGTATGTTTAGCGACAGCGCACATTGGCGACAAAACGCGGCGACAGACGCGGCCACAAAACGCATGCGCGCGTCATTTCATATTATTAGCCTGTCGTCGCGACATGTCGCGGAGTCGCAACGACAGCTAATATATGAAATGAATGACGTGCGCATACGTTATATGGCCGCGTTTTGTCACTCAATGTGGGCTGTCGCTTAATGGTAAGCACAGACTTTAATGTATGTTTCTTGAGCGAACAAATATAATAGTTAAAGCCCGGTCCATGAGCACGTAGAATTTTGTCCAATGACCCCTAGCTACCCATCCATATCGCTCGCGCGTAATTATATTGCTGTCGCGACTGTGCGACTGGCACCCGCACTGAGTGTGCAAGCGCGATAGCAACATAATTACGCGCAAGTGATAAGGATGGGTAGCTTGGGGTCATTGGACAAAATTCTACGTGCTCACGGACCAGACTATAGCAATTACTCGCTTTTCCGTCGGGACAAGTGCCTCTCACTACAAACAGTACCAACCTACAAAGTATACCCTGTCCCAGCCCGCGTTGGATAAGCACTTATGTGTTATTCGGGTCGGGCTCCAGGTCAGCCGGGTCGACCATCTCGAAGTCTCGGTCGGTGGACGAGCGCTGGCTGTTCTCGGATTCGGATTCCGATTTGTCTTGGGTCGGAGCGTCCTCTCTGGGGAAATAAGAAATAGGGTTGGTAAATATGCGACAAATTAAATGTATAACCGTAAATAAACTTAAAGACGAAGCACACTCGGAAACGGTTATACTGCAACGCACACTTATTCGCGCCTTAACGTAAACGCCACGCCTTGCAGCAAAAGGCGATACGATGTTGAACTGTTCATCCTTTTGCAAGATAATAAGTTTGTGTGCTACGACCTTAATATAACTTTTAAATTGCAATAGGCAGAATATTTCGGTCTTTTGAGGGTAAGGGTTTTTAATTTTTTGTGGTGCACGCATAATAAGGAGGTATTTCTGTCTAGCTGAGGACTATGTAAAACTCAGCCCACGGGTCCCAATAAGATATTTTTGTAAGTATACAATTAACTTAGAAATATTTAAAAAATCCGGGGTATTCTCCTATTAGAGGAAGATGACATGAAAATTCACTTTGGCCAGTTTGGGGAAAAATGGTAAGAACAATAAATTAACATTTTAAAAAGAATTAAATTAACTTGATTTTAGTGCAGTGGACTTGAGGAGGACAAGTTAATTTGCCAAAATTCCAATGAGGGCTATCGTTTTAGCGCTCATCAGTTAGCGCCACTGTAGAGTAAGGTCCTGTCACTTGCTAGTAGCGAAGACAGTGGCGCCAACTGGTGAGCGCTAAAGTGGTAGGAGGACTATCGCGTTTGCAATCATCAAGATGGCGCCACTGTAGAGTAAGGTCCTGTCAATCGCCAGGGGTGCCAACTGTTAAGTATAAAAACGATAGCCCTCATTGATCAGAGCCAAATTGAGGATTTGGCCTACACTCCCTACGCTATTTCTTTACAGATTTATAAGCGAAACTTACTTAGCTTCCGTTTCCACATCTTCCTTAGCCGCGGGCTCCGGCAGAAGAGGCTTCTCCGCCTCGTCGTCCGACTGCTTTTCTTTCTTCCGCCATCCAAACTTTCGCCTTTATAATGTTAAGTAGGAAGTAGGATGGACACTTAGCAATTCTGCGAGCTATGTCGGTCACTTTGGTTCTCCTGCGGATCTCCTCATTTCTGATTCGATCACGCAGGGAAACTCCAAGCATGGCCCGCTCCATCGCCCTTTGGGTGACCTTGAGCTTTCTTATGAGGCCCATAGTAAGCGAGCTAAAACCAAGTGGCAGTGGGCGGGGTACATAGCTCGTAGAGACGATGGCGACGATCGAGAACTTTTCTGCCCCAACGGGCAGAAAAGTTCTCGAGTGGCGACCACGGGCTGGAAGACGTAGCGTGGGCAGGCCTCCTACTAGGTGGACCGACGATCTGGTAAAAGTCGCGGGAAGAGCCTGGATGCGGGCAGCGCAGGACCGTGCATTGTGGAAAACCTTGGAGGAGGCCTTTGTCCAGCAGTGGACGTCATTTGGCTGAAACGAGGATGGACACTTACTTAGCTTCCGTTTCCACATTTTCCTTAGCCTCGGGCTCCGGCCGCGGCTCCGGCAGAAGAGGCTTCTCGGCCTCGTCGTCCGACTGCTTGTCTTTCTTCCGCTTCTTCTTGTTTTTGGCAGCTTTATCGCTGTCCGAACCCGGCCCGCGGTATTCGTACTGAAATTGATGTTATTTGGTGAGTTATTGAGTCAATAGGGAAGTTTGGGCATCAAGTGGGTATTGTGAAAACTTAAAACGCCACGGATTTCATATTTTATTGAGAAACCGTACTGTTTTAGTTACATAATTACGTGAAATATAATTGTTTGAATGTGTCCATCATGTCAGCTTTGTCTCGCTACACTACAATACGCTACACACGCGAAAGTACGCGACAGGACGCTACACAACGCGAGAGTATGCTACACAACGCGACAGCACGCTACACAAGGCGATAGTACGCTACACAACGGGACAACACGCTACATAACACGATATCACGCTACACAACGCGACAACGCGCTACACAACGCGGCAGTACGCTACACAACGCGACAGTATGCTACAAAACGCGACAACGCGCTACACTACGCTACATTTACCTTGTAAAGCGGCCAGAAGGAAGCAAAGAATCCAACATCCTCAGTAAGATTGGGCAGCAGCCACAAGTGGTGACGAGCCAGCGTCAGCACCCATACGAGACAGAACACGACCACACGTAGCACGGCAAGAGCGATTATCATGACCAGGAATGCGGCCGCTGCGATACTTAGGTAGTACACGCCTTTTCTGTGGACAAATAAAATAAGATTTTAATCAAATTCAAATTTTAAGTAAAAGCGGAGAGGCTATGGTCTCAATTTAGGAAGGATTTTGTTTGGAGAGGCGACTATCTCAACTCACTCGCACCAATGACGACGCTCTTGCAGTCATAGTCATAGCTTGAAGCTGCAATTGATAACTGCTGGGGCAGTTGTAATAACTGCTCAACAAGTGACAAGAGCGACGTGTAATAAAGATAGTGGGAGTTGGTAACTGCGCCAGAGCAATCGACAGCTCGAGCAGTCAGTGCTTGACTGCACGGTGAAATTCCAACTGCACGAAGCAGTCACAACTGCTCGAGCAGTTGTGACTGCTTGTATGTACGAATGTATGTAAGAATTCTGTGTTTCTAAAACAACATTCTCACGTGGGCGGGGCACATAGCTCGTAGAGACGATGGCCGTTGGTGCAGTAAAGTTCTCGAATGGCGACCACGGGTAGACGTAGCGCGGGCAGGCCTCTCACTAGGTGGACCGACGATCTGAAGGTTGCGGGAAGAGCCTGGATGCGGTAGTGCAGGACCGTTCGTTATGGAAATCCTTGGGGGAGGCCTTTGTCCAGCAGTGTACGTCATTTAGCTGAAACGAACGTTTCTTACCTGACAGTAGCCGGCCATAGGGGGAACATACAAACTCCGATGGTTCCGTCTGCTGTGTCTAGGAACACTTGATCCAGATGAATCTCGAGACGGATCTTGCGTTTCTCCATAAATATCTTACCTGACAGTAGCCGGCCATAGGGGGAACATACAAACGCCGATGGTTCCCAAGACGACCAGTGCGCCGCACACCCAGTAGTACCACGGCATCGGGTCGTAGATCCACACGTACGCATCCGCTGTATCTAGGAAGACCTGGTCCAGATGCATCTCGAGACGGATCTTGCGTTTCTCCATCAATATCTCACCTGACAGTAGCCGGCCATAGGGGGAACATGCAAACTCCGATGGTTCCCAAGACGACCAGTGCGCCGCACACCCAGTAGTACCACGGCATCGGGTCGTAGATCCACACGTACGCTTCCACTGTCTAAGAACACTTGGTCCAAATGAATCTCGAGACTGATCTTGCGTTTTTCCAACAATATCTCATCTGACAGTGGCAGGCCACAGCGGGAACATACAAACTCTGATGGTGCCCAAGACCGCTGTGTCCAGGAAGACCTGGTCCAGATGCATCTCGAGACGGATCTTGCGTTTCTCCATAAATATCTTACCTGACAGTAGCCGGCCATAGGGGGAACATACAAACTCCGATGGTTCCCAAGACGACCAGTGCGCCGCACACCCAGTAGTACCACGGCATCGGGTCGTAGATCCACACGTACGCTTCCACTGTGTCTAAGAAGACCTGGTCCAGGTGTATCTTGAGACGGATATTGCGTTTCTCCATCAATATTCTCACCTGACAGTGGCGGGCCACAGCGGGAACATACAAACTGATGGTGCCCAAGACGACCAGTGCGCCGCACACGTCCGCTGTGTCCAGGAAGACCTGGTCCAGATGCATCTCGAGACGGATCTTGCGTTTCTCCATAAATATCTTACCTGACAGTAGCCGGCCATAGGGGGAACATACAGACTCCGATGGTTCCTAAGACGACCAGTGCGCCGCACACCCAGTAGTACCACGGCATCGGGTCGTAGATCCACACGTACGCTTCCACTGTCTAAGAACACTTGGTCCAGATGCATCTCGAGACTGATCTTGCGTTTCTCCATAAATATCTTACCTGACAGTAGCGGGCCACAGCGGGAACATACAAACTCCGATGGTGCCCAAGACGACCAGTGCGCCGCACACCCAGTAGTACCACGGCATCGGGTCGTAGATCCACACGTAAGCATCCGCTGTATCCAGGAACACCTGGTCCAGATGCATCTCGAGACGGATCTTGCGTTTCTTTTTCTCTTTCTCTTTGTCTTTGCTGTCTTTGTCCTGGAAATATAAAATCATTCATTCGAATAATATTTTAATAATACAAACCGATTGATCGATATGATTGTTTTTACGAACGACAGCCAAGCACGTGCAAAAAATATTCTAAAGCACGACTTCCAATGAAATCCCAATTCGTTTTCAAAATAAGATAAACATGAAAAAGCCATCTGGCTTTTTTTAGCCATGTTAGAGAACAAGTGACGTTATAAATATCCTATTCATTCAGTTGAGGACTTAATTTTTTTTTTCAAATTCAAATTTTTTATTGCATATTAAGTTTAAAATTTTACAGATATTCAATACAACTCTATTTACTCAATAATCCATTAAATAACACTGCATTTACCTTGCCCTCACAGGCACTGGCCTGGCTTTTCTCTCCGTCTTTCTCGTCGCCACTCTTGCTGGTCTTATCTGCATCTTTCTTTTTGGATTTTCCCTTTAACTCTTGTTCAGTGACCGGCACCTAAAAATAGGTAAGGTTTCAATACAATAACGTTGAATTATTAGTTCGTATGAGTATCTCCTGGATTGTCTTCATAGAAGACTTCTTCAACCACTCCTAGGCATCAAAAAAACCTTTATGCTCGACTTGGTGGGGGCACTGCCGTGCCCCCAGAAAATGATAGCAAATCATCTCTTAGTTGCCTTTTACGAAGAGTGGAGGTGGTACTCTGCCGGAATCACACGGCTTAATTTACTACTGTTAATTGTGAAAAATATAAAACGTTAAAATAGCGGTATCGTTATAGCCAATGAGCTGCTGTCATAGTGACATTGACGTAATGTCAATGTCATATGAGAATCAAACGTCAGAATAGTTTTGGAAACTACATGGCTTGATGATGATGATAATTCTACTTGCCACCAGGGTTCGAAATGATAATTATCATGATAATTATCTTGATAATAACAGATGGATAATTATCAGTTGATAATAACAAAAAAATGCGCTCGTAAAAGTGAACTGTATTCGAAGTTTTCAAACTCGTGTGGACTGTGGTGGACGTTTTTTAACATAGATAATTCTAAAACCTATCTATTTAGCTCCATAACGATTACTCGTTAACTAGCGTCAAAATATATATCTATTTTCCACAACGCTTTATGCGACTAGCAATGGATAACTTGACAACAATCAGTAACCAAAAACATAAAGCAACAATCTCAACGTAACATCAGAATTTCTTATGAAACAATATGACAAATATGTATCTTACACTGTTGATAATTATCCGATAATTATCTGATAATTATCACGAAGCGTAATTATCTTGATAACTTCGAACCCTGCTTGCCACTGGTAAATTAGAGGGTAGTACTCCTACAGGAAAACTAAATAATCTGATCATGAAATAAACAACTTACCTTTTTAGCCCTGTGGAATAGTTTGTGCAAGAGCATCTGATGCAGGTAGTCCGTGACGTCATGGCGCGTGGTGAAGACCGGGTTCTTCCCCGTAGCCCATTTGGACGTTAGTAGCGCGTCAACTGCTTTTGCGCCTAGAAAAAACATATTTTGAATTAGTTTACATCAGAAAAAAGTTATTACAGACAACGGCGAATGAAGTTAAACTGTGGGATGTGAAAAGGCAGTTACAGGGCAGATATGTACCATCCTAGACTGCATCTCACTTAACACCAGGTGCGACCGTCGTTGTGATAGGTGCTAATGTATAGCCTAATGTTTGGTACCACTGAGGCATTTACTTTATATTAATTAACGAAGTTAACATTAATGGACTATCGATAAAGGAAGCAAATTATTTGAATAACGGTGTTCAACTATGCTGACCACAAGACAGGATTATAGAGAGTGCGAAAGACATTAATTGAAATAATTACCTTTTTAAAAAAATAAAACCGACTTCAAATGCGTGAACACTAAAAAAACTAAAAATTAAAAATATTGCGAATAAAAAAGTTCATCCCCAATTTTCCACCCTTAGGGGTGAAATATTTTCTTCAAATTCGCATGAAACCACCCTTTTGATAATACCTATTCAACAAAAAAATAATCGTTCAAATTGATTTATAATCGGCGGAGATATTGCGTATAAAAAAGTTCATCCCCAATTTTCCACCCTTGGGGGTTGTTTTTTCTATTATTAAATTTAAATGGGACCACCCTTGAGGTATTACCTATACGCCGAAAAAAGATTTGTTCAAATCGGTTCATAATTGGCGGAGTTATCGCGTAACAAACATAGAAAAAAAAACATACGGGTCGAATTGAGAACCTCCTCCTTTTTTGAAGTCGGTTGAAAATAAAGAAGTATAGAACGTTAACCTAACATTCATACATAGGTTACAATAACGAAAAATCTTTGATGTTTTATTCGTCCTCCGATAACAAAGTTTGTATAATTTACATAAATAGGTCATTTTTATCGCTACGATTAGTTCCATGTTAACGCTCTACGCAGTTAAAACAGCTCGATAACCCGTTTACAAAGCTATGGTTTTTATTAGCGGCCCATAAAAACTAAAAGTGGCTCTTTGCTTCATTGAATCATATCTTACGTCGTCATTACTCAAGTAATTGAGGATTCAAGTGACATGATTCCAAGCCTTCAAGATGCATTGGATCTAGGTTAGATATTTATGGGGACACGAAAATTTTCGCGGTTTTGCAACAAAAATAAACATATTATTTTGTCAATTACTATGCTACTGCTTATTCCTGTCACTGGTTACTACTTACGTATTTACAAAAAAATATATTTACGTATGTTTATATCCGTTGCAGCGTTGTCTTATACCCATAGCATGTACAACTTTGTATAGATTAGGACTTTAGACTCTACAAAATATCCAAGTACATTTTATTTACTGATTTTCTCCCCATTTAGTTTAGCTAGAACTGCTGTTCTTGTCGTGTCGACAACAAACCTACACAGTGTCAGCCCAAAACTCTGATACAAGAGTGGCGTTGTCAGTAGCATTAAATCTTCCTGCGGCAGTTGTTGGGCGCCCAGGGCACATCATATGTCACATTCATCTAATATGTTTAACCACAGAATAATAATAATTACTACGTACAGAAGTTTTACTTCGCGAAGGTAAAATTTAAAAAAAATGTATGCTCCATTAACAATATGGTGTAATTTAGCCTGCAAGAGTCAAGCACCATTTTGTTGACAAACGTCAGTGATCGGCATTGCGCCGAAGCTATAGGGCTGACTTCTGTAAAATGAAGTGACGTGAGGTGCCAAACTGCGGAAAATGGCGGAGGAAATACATGATTTAGCATGAATTATCACGAATAATATTAACTACTTATTTACCTCTCAGTGTCTTGAGGCAACTTAAAAAAGTACATTCTGTGTTTTTATTATTATTTAGGCAGTTAAATACTGCACAGTATTTAGTACACCATTTTCTTTATTTTCTTCCATCATAGGTACACAAGAATACGCGTGCGTGAGTCAATGTTCGCTCGTATGTGAGGCCTTGTCGAATAGTATCCTGTAGGTGGGCCATCTTGCGTGTTTTGTTTGCGATGTAAACTCGCGGAGATGAACAGGCCTGGTATAACGTTGCAGCGTGGGGAGTGTAGACCAAAACTCTAAGAAATGATCAGATGATGATGATTTACTGAAGTGTTTATTTCCCTCCGTTTTAACGTCATCATGCTGTAGGTCAGTAACTCATTACATAGTTGCATGGCTAATCAAAAGATCATGATTGCTCTAATTGCACAATAGTTGTTTCTTCATTGTCGTTTTATGTAAATTGCCGCTAAGTAATTTAATCAGTATAATGCTTGGCAATTGTTCTTATTGTCTGTTTTTACAAGGGTTTTAATAAATAATAACGTTAAGTAGACTTTAATTTGTCTTGTCTTTAATCTGCCTAGTGTCTGCGAGGATTTATGTTACAGAAAAAACGTAATTATGCTGTCTACAAAGATAACGTGTCGCTATAGTGACGTTTGTCATTGTCCGTGTTTTGCACCATGAACCCCATGACGGTAGTCAGTAACGGTACACGATAGATAGTGTACATATAGTGTGATGGTGATCTTTTCTCAGAGCGCAACATGACGGATATTAACAACTTTGCTGCCGGCTGAAATTTCTAGAGTAATGCGTACCTATAGCCAAAATATGCAAAATTCTGCAACTACATACAAACAAACTAGGGAATAAATCGACGTCGTCGTAAACAAAGAAGGATCTAATATCAGTTGATCAAAAAGAACACGTCTGTAAAATGCTTTAGAATAATCACATCCCCCGGTGATTGATTCTGTATCTTCGATATTTTTATGAATTTTGAAAAATAATAGTAAAATCATCACTTCACGGGATTTATTGCAACAATATCTATTTTATATATTATTATAGTAAAAAATGCAACATAATAGTTTAAAATATTAAATAGTAAAATCATTTAAAGGAGCAACTTAAGAGTAGTTTTATGCCTAAAACAGATTAGACGTATGAAGACATGCGACGTTGTTTGACGACGACGACGAAATATTAAATACCAATAAATAACAATGTTCACAACAATGTTTACGTGTAAATATTGAAATAAGTAAAGAATTCGGTAGTTATAATGATTGATTTATTTGTTGAAACTCTTTAACAGCGATGTGTCGTTACTCGTTTAGTAGTTTTCCCCAATTAAGTTGTTTTCATTGTGAAGAATGTGTAGCTGCATTGAATTGATTTGTTCCTCGACTACACATGGCGTAGGTCAAAATGACGCGAGTTGAAAAAGATTTTTCATGGCTTTTAAGGTTCCGTAGTCAAGACAAGGCAAAGAACCCTTATTTATATTGATTTCGCCATCATTTAATTTTATAAAAATACAGACGATCATCAGGTTCTACTTTAGCTTGATTTTACTTATTTTATCTAATGCACAGTCATTAGCAATTGTCATTATGGTAATGTTTTGATTTACATCTATTAACAATGAATACCATTGCAATGATATACTTACTCGTAACATCAGTGTTCAGTGGCATAGTGTGGACTAATTTGGACATGGACGAGGTTGCATGAGTATTTAGATTATTTCCATAGAACAATAAAAACCTAGCGTCAGAAAAACAAAAAAAAATATTCGGTCCTGTGATTATAACACTTGAGGACTCGCGCCTTAATTTGTAACAGTCATACTCGCCACCGGGTGCGCTGGACCCAGTATATAAAATCTTATGTATTTTTCAAAAACTCTTAATAAAAGTGAAATCTACTTTATTAGAAGGATAATATGATATAAACAAAGACAAAATAATAAACCAAATAGTCATATTTATTGCCTTTTTCTAAAATAACAACTTATTTAAAAAATTTAAGGTTTTTTGGCAAAATAAAGGTTATTTTTGAAAATTTCTGTAATTCATTATTTAAAAAAATACCTTGTTTATTTTCGTAAACTACTATGATTTGCTTACTTATACCAATTAACAATTAATGATAAATTAGTACAAAACATTAAAAAAAACACCTTGTTTACCGGGTTCAGTGGACTCAAAAACACATTTTTCGTCTGTAGCAATCACATGCAGTGGGCTATTTGATGATTATGACCGCTATTGGCTGTGCTACAATGTCGGGGAAAGGTACTAAGAGCGAAAACATCGCAACGCAAACGTCAAACTTTAAAAGTTATTACACAAAAATTGAAGAACTGTCCGGTCAGATCGGTCCGTTAGACCCATTAGCGAGTCCTTAAGTGTTAATCGAAAATTGAACTCCAACCAATTGAAAGCCTAAATCTATACTTGAAATTGAATCTACTTTTGAGCGTCTGTACTAATACGGACATAAGAGTGAAATTAATTTGTGAAGACGTGACGAGAATGCGACTCTACTACGACATACTGACACAGTAGAGTCACGCCAGTCACGCCATGATGTTACCATTGGTCAATTTACGTCATTCGTTTAAATTCCGAGAACGTGTCAGAGTTCTAAATTGAACTCCTAGTAATAAAGTCCTTAACCTTTTTATATTGTTTTTATTATTATCTACCGTTGTAGATATTAACCGTTTGGTTAAGAGGCGTAATTTTGTAAGCATCGAATTCTAATTTCTATAAGAATTTGTAACGGTATTTGCTCTACATTTTTGAGTCACCATGTTCCGTTTTTG
This sequence comes from Ostrinia furnacalis, assembly GCF_004193835.3. NCBI lineage: Eukaryota > Metazoa > Arthropoda > Insecta > Lepidoptera > Crambidae > Ostrinia > Ostrinia furnacalis. The sequence goes on along the minus strand of NW_021130658.1, from coordinate 158,766 downwards.
TAAACGAAAACTGTAGGTGTTATAAAGAATTTATTATAATAACAACACCTACATTCATCAGTGGTTCTCCTCTGAAAAATACCCAAAATATTAAAATTAAGCGATTCATAAGTTTCATATGTGAATTTAAATTCTTTCTCATATGTAAAAATACGTCCCCTAAGTTTATTTCACAAAGCTCTACGGTTAACTTATTAAAAACTTTAACTGACCTGTGAAATACTCGACATGATGGTTCAAGAACTTGGTCTTCTTTGTAGGCACGTTGGCCTTCAGCCATTTCGCCACCGATAACTCCTGGCTTGTCGGCTTCTCAGATTCAGTTGGTTCGCCAAACTCCTGTGGATATAAATAATAATTGTTATAACTCAGCTATACAACTTGCGAAGTTGGCAGAAGTTAGTCGAAGTAGTAGTGTGGACACGAACTTCAGTTCGTTTCGTGCAGCCTCGCCTCGCCTCGCCTGACTTCAGATCATTATTGTCGGTATTGCACCCGAGTCAAAAGAGTTTTGAAGTTTGAAACACGAAGTGTCTTACTGTGGAACACGTACGAATAAGTCTAGCCGAGAGTGTCTACTTTCCTAAACCGGAATATTCTATGTTTTCCTGGATCCTAATAAATCTCTTTACCAAATTGTATCTAAATCGGCTCAGCGCGAAAAAGTAACAGAACAAACAAACAGAGATACTCATAGTTACATTCGCAATATAAATATTTCTCATTTACACATTAGTAATCTGACTCGGAAGACCAACTAGCTAGACCACTTGTGGCCGTCAAAATGTTTTAACGTCTGATATTAGTTCCCGATTTGAATGTACTATTTTATTAATAAAGTAAACAAAAGCTTGTAAATTGATAAACCTTTGTAAAACATATTTACGGGCTTTACACAGCTGTGTATAAATGACAAAAACTACGTAAAGAAGATTCACGAACATTTCAGTAGGATATGAATTTATCAAAAAAAAACCTACGTCCATGTAACATCGTCCACTTTAACAAATGTAAAAGGTTGATCTTGAAAACCTTGTTTCCGTGCAAAAAGAGCTACTTTTGAGTACAACAATTGTTTCAATTGATATGCTGTGTCGTTTGAATAGTCTATAGTTTAAAAAGACGTTCTCCTAAATAAATATAAGTCTAACTAGACATTGGGATATACTGTTTTCTTAAGGCCATTACATAAAGAATTGCAGATTTTCATGAAAATTCCATGCTCTAAAAACTTTTGGCAAAGCGAACTAAAGCAGTTCTACAGTATGCGACCTAGTAGAATGCCGGCGTTACGTAAGACGTTGAATGAAGATGACCATGACTTTGAACTGCTGGTGATTAACATGCATTACCTAACTATGGTAAGTAGCTAATAGCTTGACAGTGATACGCGAAGATTAAGACAAAGTTATTTAATCTATATTTTTATATTATAAAGCTGAAGAGTTTGTTTGTTTGAACTAGAGTTCTCAGAAACTAGGTATTGGTCCGATTTGAAGAATTCTTTTTGTGTTGGATAGCCCATTTATCGAGGAAGGCTTTATTTGGGCTATATGTATAACACCACCTTACAGAGAATAGGGGCGGAGCAGTAAAGAGAAATGTCGCAAAAACGGAAATATTATTCAAACTATTTTCACGCTTACGAAGTCCCATTTATTTTAGATAAGTTAGGCCACCAGTTGTTATTGCCAATGCAATTAACATCGTAACTCACAAAAATGATATCCACGTTTAAACAAATGAAAGTGATTTACGGGACGGATCTTCTTCTCGTTGTTCCCACCACTTAAATCCCTCTATAGATCTAATATACCTGACCTAAGAAGGTTGTGGACTCTCGAGAGAAGTTCAAATTCTTACCTTACACCAACCTAAAATATAGGTCGCTCTTTGTCAGACTATTCAGGAAATACCACTTAAAGATAGAAAAGTAATAAAGGAGAGTTACTACCGATAATCGTATATTATCGGCAACTAAATAAATAAAAAAAAAACGTGAATAGGAAGACAGTAAAGAAAGAAAGTAATAAGAATATCACACAGAGAAGGCAGAACGTTTTTTTAGATAACAAAAAGAACACAAACACAGTCACAGTTTCCAAACTTAAAACACACAAAAACAAAATCCTTCTGGAAAAATACTCACAAACTCCCTAGCCATAGCACAGTTAAAAAGCACAGTTAGAGTTATATTGGCACTACCTATCACTAGGACAGTTATGCGAGTTGTGCGTCCACCGACCGGTGAAAGTAGGTCGCAGAACGAATTACATGTATAACAAACTTCTTTCGATGGATTGGGCATGGTGGAAGAAGTAAGCCTACCATCACTACGATACTATTGTGCGAGATATTTTTAATTAGAGCATGATATTTGAATAAAAATCTCAAAGTATGTTTAATCCTAATGAGAATACGAATTTAAAATAAAGATTAATAAGCAATAAGTTAAGCTTGATAATGAGCATTTTACACAAACTTTCAATTTCAGTATTTTTAACTGTAAATAGGTCTGTTTCATGTCCATACCTACTGTGTGGTAATTATAGCAGAGTTATGAGAAAGAAGTTAAAGGCTGGCTTGCACCATCTTACTTTAACAAACATAAAAAATCTGTCAAACTCCATACAAAAAACACCGGTTATCGTCATAGTTACTGTTAAAGTGGTGCAACTCAAGCCTAAGCGTATTAATGACCAGTTTTTCGTTAGGTTAAACCCTGTAATTTTTTTTAATAAATTGCAGCACGGTTATAAAACAACTGTAAACAGTTATGTCGTTACACCTGAGGCGATGAAGCAAAATAATGACGCTATACGATGCTCAAAATTATTCAATAAAAACTCCTTTGATTCCTGCTACTGCGACGTTGGCGCATCCTTTACCTATTGTCGTTTCGTTTACGTTTCTTCCCACGGGTTATCCCACATTCGTCAAGTCCCATCCTAGCGATTTTCGAAAGTGTTTTTCGAGCGTGCTCGTATTTTGAGCTTGCGCGTTTTTCGAGCGCGCGCATTTGTCGAGCATGTATGTTGAACGAACACCACAAATCGTAGCGTGCATAATGAAGTTTATTACTTTCGATACTATTCTTGTTCAAATGAAAAATTAGGATTACTTAGGAGTAATCAATTATTGTATATTTTGTATGATGCAATACAAGACAGACTTTTCCTCATACTTAACCTGAATATTTTCAATGGTTTAATATTTAATTTTGTTACACGAGCCACGTTTTCGCAGTACGCTTATTATGCACGGGATTTACGTCTATCAAACGCCTAGAAACGCGGACGAAAACAATGGACTATGTAGTTAGTCGCTACTATTTTGAAAGTATCGCCACTACAAACGATTAACTCCAACTAAGCTTATATTATAAAATTTAAGACAGATATTATATGTAATGAAATTAATATTTAAAGGTTTTACGTCTATCAAATGCCTGGAAAATGCGGACGAAAACAATGGACTATGTAGTTAGGCGTTACATGTTATTTTACAAATATCGCCGCTACAAATGATTAGCTCCGACAAAGCCTAACTTAATCAGTAATTTAAGACAGATATTATATTTATTTAATGATCTTATTATTTAATGGTTATCGTCTGAAAGACATTATTGCTTTCAGGACAAATGATGATTTTAACTTAAGTTTTGTAAGCTGCGCATGAATTTCCATTAATCTATCTACTATACGCTTACCTAAATGATTTATTGAAGTATTTTTTTAAAGGATTTGGATATTGGAATTATTTTTAATGGTGTCAACAACCTTTCTAGGTATATTACTCTTGAAGTATATGTGCAAGTAAAGAAATATTTTTATTTTGTACAAAAGTTGGTAGCACGTGTTGCAATGTAAAAGAGACAAATAAAAAATTACCCCAATTTCAAGATAGTAATATTTATTATAATAATTTCAAGATAATTAATGTCAATTGTAGAAAACATAAAAAAAGCAGAGTGCGATTCAAATGTGACTCACGATAAACATACTTTGGTGTCAATGAAGCAAACATAACACTTGAAAATGTGAAAATTTAATATGATATGGACAAACCTTTTTTCGCTGCAAAAATAACAACAATCAAACTTTAATAAAGCAAGCAATGTGTCAATCAATGATGTATTTTAGGAATCACGATTTAATGGAAATCACATCACAAAATTATTTAAGAAATTTGATGTTGATTAATGTGCTTGTAATTGACAACAAATTAACACAAAAACCAGTTTAATTAGAATATTAATCAAATTGTTACCTAGGCCACAACTGGTAATAATTTATAATACATTACGATAGTAAGTTCCACGATAAAAAATGACGCGGTAGGCACTTTCAGTATAAAATATTTCACTACTTTCTTTGTGAATACTTTGTTCCTGAAAAGTGCAGTATGTTTATTGTTTACTCGGCGGATGAAGCATGCTCATGACATGTTGGATGAATAACCAAAATAGCCGAATCACTAAATGCAAGCACGTAAAACTACGCACAACATACAATGATATATTTGAGTCCCAACAAACAATGCGCGTCACAGGAAGGACGCCTTTGTGCGACTACGTTGAATTAGGCTATACATAGACAGAATTCATTTCCACCATATGATTCAGGGAAAATAAAGACGCACGTATTCCTTGAGGGAAAAACCGCAATACGGAATTACAGAAACGTAGACAAAAACAACACACACCACATTTTCAGATGCCACATTTATGTTTAATTATGCACTCACCTCTTTACGCTTTTTAGTTTTCCTTTTGTCTGCCATTGTAAATAAAATTTGTCAACGTTGCGGATATTTCTTGCCTGAAATGAATGAACAATTTCCAGTTTCCACTTTTCTGTTTCTTGTCTGACTGACGATGACACTTATAATGACAGATCATCAACTTCGAGATTGGCCAATCAGCATCTCCGAAAATCGAATGAATGAAAAAAAAACATGTTCCGTTTCAAGCATTAATCATTCCAAAACAAATTGATTGCACAATAATTGCAATAGATGGCGTTCACGTCGCTTATACCGGTCCTGCTATTCCTGATAATGCGTTGCCCGGTGCTTCCTGCAACCCTCACCAAATGATCGGTCAGGCAGGAGGCCTAACCACACTACATCTTCTAGCCCTTGTTTGCCACTCGGAACTTTTCTGCCCCAGGGGCCATCAGTTCCAGAAGCTAGTCCCACCCCTCAGATCATAGTATAGTAGAGTGTAGGTATAGGTTCTGAGTCCCGCCCAGTATCATCAAGCTACTTACTTGAGCGAAAGACTTCAGAGGTCTGAAGTTCAGACACTTGTGTCTTTCTTTCGTGCGTCCCGCCCCGTATCAAGCTACTTACTTGAGCGAGCGTTGACATTTGTGTCTTTCTTTCATGCAAGTGTTTATTTACGCAAACATATTCGTTCTATTATGGATGCAATAAAGTATTGAGTATTGAGTATTGAGATGTATTTTCGTGCAAGTGTCCGTGCGCGCAAATAATATTTCGCGCAAGTGTTTTTCGCGGTTAGTCTAGTGTCTTGTGGTGGACTGGTAGATAATGCCACCCGTCAATAAGTCCGACACTGTACAGTGATTAAGTGCAAAAAGTTTAAATAAATAAACTCCGGAACGAATTCATTTCGCTCACCTCTAACTTGTCAAGGAGGGCTGGGTAGGCTGGGCTGGGGTCCAGCTGGGGTGGTGGTTTATATTTTTCCTTTAGATTAGAGGGATGGTGTGATGTTGCCAGCGTTGCCATGCCAGACGTCCCGATTTTGGCGGGACGTCCCGGTTTTAAATCAAATTTATATGTCCCGCGCGGGACAGGCTCGGTCCCGCTTTTCGGAGAGAGACACTCACTTCACCAGACTATTGTTTGAAACGCCATATTATTCTAAAGATTTTTTTTTATTTCGATTTTTGTTTTTTTCTTTTTTTATTCTAAAGACGAATTTAACGATAGAGTAAATCTGATTTAAAATATTATTTTTTTGTTAAAATACATTTTCTATGACTACTTTTGCTATCTATTGTCACGTAAACGTAATTTTAAGTCAAATATAAAGATAAATATTTGAAAACCTTTGATTGTACACGTTTTTTTACTATGTCCCGCTTCTGACCAAAGTCCCGACTTGGCGAAAAAAAAAAACTGGCAACGCTGGAGGTTGCACTCTTTTAGGTGCTTCGGGGTATTTCGCCGAAACAGTAAATTTTCTGTGTCCAGGCAGGCGAACACATGTTTTTTATCTTCTTTTCTTTCTTTTCAGCCAAATGACGTCCACTGCTGGACAAAGGCCTCCCCCAAGGTTTTCCACAATGAACGGTCCTGCGCTGCCCGCATCCAGGCTCTTCCCGCGACCTTTACCAGATCGTCGGTCCACCTAGTAGGAGGCCTGCCCACGCTACGTCTTCCAGCCCGTGGTCGCCACTCGAGAACTTTCCTGCCCCAACGGCCATCGTCTCTACGAGCTATGTGCCCCGCCCACTGCCACTTGATTTTAGCAATTCTGCGAGCTATGTCGGTTACTTTGGTTCTCCTGCGTTGTTTTTTATATCTATCTGTATAAAACTATTTTTATGGGAAAGTTCATCAAAAGTTCTATTTGTTTTTGCTATTACAATAGTAGAAACTACAAATAATACCGTAGAAAAACTTAATCAAAAGTCGTTTTTCTAATTTCCTTGTTATGTCCATTAGTTGTTTGCCAAAATGAAGGCACATTATAAAAAAATGAAGCGTAATTTAATTCTAATAGCACTCTCTTTACATTTGAGAAACGTTTGGCTATCGGAAAATAAAAACTTTCAATGTCAAATACTTATAGGAAGAAAATAAAGTGAAGTTAAGTTCTTGTCCAGGTCAAAAGTATAATTTCCCTGTGTCTTCTTTTCGACCATTGTAGTAACGAAACGAAAAAACTTAGAATGTAACGCACTGCACCGTTACACTCGGCTATTACGTCCCAAGAGGCCATCAAGGCAGGATAGTAGGTACATCGTTGATCAGTTTCGCGACAAATCGCGTAAAGTAGGTCCCTCCTTGGGTTTTTGTTTACTAAAAAGTCAATTTCTTTGGGCGGTTTTTTGCAGCTAAACAATGGATTAATTTAATGTTTATTTACACAAATGTAGTGTCTGTAGGGGTTAACCCATGATTTAAATAGTAAATGGATAGGGTAAATAGGTTTTTGTTTGTGGTGTCTTTTAGGCATAAATCTAATTTCTTTGGCCCTAATTTCCTTGTTTTCCGTGGCTTAAAATGGCCTAGGAAATTATAAAAGACCATTTTTAATTCGGCGCAAAGTCAAATTTTTAGTATTTTTTTATTGGAATAAGTTTAAAATTTACATTTTAAGAAATGGGTATCAGAATAAATATAGCACAACTTGTTTTTAACTCTTAACTCAATCTACTGCATTTATCATCCTTAGTTGTGTAAAAACGTTATAATGATATAATATTCATTTGTGTGTTTGCTTACGAAGGTACACTAAAATGGGTCGAATTAAAAAAAAGCAAACCACAGAAGAAAACTTAGAGAAAACAATATTTATAATAATTTCCTTGGCTACCAAAATTTTATGAAGATTTTCATAATTAAGACACCCCTTTTAGATACATTGGCTTAGTTTTTGCTTCTTAATGCAATGGAAAAATAAAAATAGTTGAAAACAAAAAAAAAATTGGTGCCAAGGAAATTAGGCAAAATCGACCATTTTTGGCGAAATACTCTTCGGGTGCTTCAGGCAGGCTTCAGCTAAAACATAATGCAATACGTAATGTGCATGCTCGTAACTCGTCAAAGATGTATAAAGGTGTTTGCTCTGCACAGTCACGGTTGGTTGAAAAAGTAAAAACGTCAAACAGCTGACATTGACAGTTACATGGCAGGTTTTTGACGTCAAAAAAAAAATTCCGCAAAATCGATCGAACGAAATCAAAGGCCACAAGAATTTTTCATTGTAAAATCTTGTATCGTACCGACTGAACGTTTAAATGTGTTAGTGCTTCTCAGGTGAATTTCACGCTACAGTCGCGTGTTTCAGTTACGTACAGTGAACTTTGCGGTCACCTTTGCGTGTTGAAACTCCCAAGTTGGGTGATCAAACGATTTTTGTGTATTTCCTCATTTGATAAGTGGAGAATTACGTCGTGTTTTAGCTGGAATTCTTGACTCACCACTTTGTGATTTAAATAGTTGCCTGGTGCTGAAATAAGCATGGGAGAACCACTCACCAATGGTCATCAGAAAGAAGAAAGTAAGTTTTTTATTTCATTTTCTTGTCTAGTTAAAAAGGCAAGGATTAACCGCAAAGTATTTTAAGGCAGAATAAAGGCAATGCTTTTTTAGTTTTCACTTAAACTTAGTTATTCTATAATTTCTATAACATGTGTTCATATAGTTTTATTCCTAATAAAAAATATGATTTTACATCCGTTTCTAATTTAAGTATTGATCAAACTATTATTATCAATCAAGGTTTGTGGAGGTAATTAAGTTCACTTAAGTATTACTTACTATCATTTGTGTTGTAGGTAAGTATTTATTATAATTTATGATCACATTTTCAGCTTCCAACCTTTAATTATATTAATTTAACCTAACTAAAATTAATAAGACTGTAATAATATCTGATATTAATTAATCTAAGAACAGCTGTTGTTGTAATCAGTGATTATAAATCAAACTTATCAGCATAGATTATTTTTATCTACTTCTTCATGCTTTAAAAGTCATAATAATATTGAACTTTGATCAAAACCTATAAATAAACTGATTAGGTACCACATTATTTGTAATCTTTCCTAATAAAATAATATTATAAGTAGGTACTTACTGAACATTTGTAGGGTTAAAAATGTTATTTTATTATTTCCCATTCCCATATTATTCCAATTCCAATTTTAGCAATAGTTTAGAATTAATAATTTTCAAAACAACTACACAGCTAAATTACTGTTTGAATATTTTGGTTTTATTAAAACATATCTAACCTTAAACCTCTATATTATATATCTGACAGACTTGATTCTGTGTTCGTGATTTTGAACAGAAAAACATTAGCAACATTCATTTAGTTATATTTGGCATTTTGTTATATGAATTACTAGCTGTGCTGTAACACTGTGGGGTGTTACCAGTGGTAAAATGTAGCTTATGTGTTAATCCAGGGTGTCAGCTAACTCCATACCGAATTTTATTAAAATCGCTCCAGATGTGAAGAAGTAACAAACATACACACACACACTTTCGCCTTTTTAGTATAGTTCGATATTGACCTTGTGCCTGATACCACACATTGGCTAGATTCCATGGAGCTGTACTAATAACCCAAAAGTTTCCATGCTGCAACCAATCACATTTAAAAGACCTTGACCGGATACCTTAATTTGGCTTCAATCCATGTAGTTCAGCATTAAAATAATAACCTTTAATAGCAGGGACACACAAAGATCAATATTTCATTTGTTAATGTGATTTAAGTGTTAAAATTGACATAAAATATTTCAGTTTTAGTACCTATTTCTCTTTTAATTCACATCAAAGAACTGCCTACTTAATGCAAAATTAACTTCTTCTATTTAATCACTAAAGGTATTTTTATGCTTCTACCATTTAATTAAGAATGTTTACTAAAACAATCTTGGACATGTTAAAAATACCTTGTCATTGTAGATATTTCTCAAACATTGTCTACCTGGCCATTTATGTAAATTAACATCCACTGTAATGTAAACTAACAATAGCAAATCAATTGTTTCTATCATGTGTACCTGCTACCTACTGGCATTATTTACCTATTGTGTCATTTGTACCCAAACTATTTCGATTGTTTGAACTACATTGTTAGCTATCCTATTTTATTTAAAACTAGCTGACCCGGCGAACTTCGTACCGCCTTAGCGTAGAGATTTTCTTAATATTTTTTTCCGTAAGAACCATCCTTGGACTTCCACAAACATTTAAAAAAAAGAATTGTCGAAATCGGTTCAGCCGTTCACACGTGATGCCGTGACAACGCGAAACGGGTTTCATTTTTATATATATAGATGATCATCAACTGCTGTTTTAGATGTTTTTTTTAGAGATTAGACTACTTATTACTATTAATTAAGCAAGGACTTAGTTAGCTCGATACATAATGATGAAGCAATGTCATAAATAAAGTACCTATTTTAAAAATTTATAAAAATATTCTGTGATACCTTTTTATTAAATTAAAAGTAATAGATTAGATACGTAGGTAATTTACCTGAATATACCAACATCATAATATCTCATCATCATTTAGGCGATTATCACACTGCACAGCGCTCGCCGCGGTACGCGGGACGACAGATTTAATAATTGTATGCAAGTACCTACCTTAGTTTGTATAGAAAACACGCGCGGCACAACACACTGAAAACGCATTTGCGCGCGGGATTCGTTATAATGTCGCAGTGCAGTGTGATAATCGCCTTAGTATCTACCTACCTACAATGCTGTTTGCGATATTTCGTCAATCATTACGCATTTCTTACGTAGCCGCTGATGCTGCCATCACTTGTGGTCGACCTTGACCGACGCTAGCCTAGACGCGGCCTCCGTTCAAGAAATCATCTTCCCATCGATTTATCTGTTCGAATGGAATATCTGTAATTTGTATTATTGTCCTTTACAGGCTTACCAGCTGGCATCGTCGTGGAAGAAGTAGAGATCCCGGTACCATGGGGCCACGTGGCCGGCCGATGGTGGGGGCCTCGGGACAAGCAGCCCATCATCGCCATACACGGCTGGCAAGACAACGCAGGCACCTGGGACAACCTCATACCCCAACTGCCAGTCACCACCTCAGTTCTCTGCATAGATCTCCCTGGACATGGCCTCTCCTCACACTACCCAACGGGTATGCTCTATTACATATTCTGGGACGGCGTTGTGCTCCTCAGAAGAATCATCAAACATTTCAAATGGACTGAAAATGTTACCCTGATGGGACATTCCCTGGGAGGTGCCTTGAGTTTTATGTACGCGGCATCGTATCCGGACGAAGTGGACAGGATAATATGCATCGATATAGCAAGCCCTGCTGTCAGGGATCCCGCCAATATGGTGGAGAAGACTGGATGGAGTATGGATAAGCTGTTGGAGTATGAACACTTAACAGAGGATAAGATACCGTCGTATGATTACGATGAAATGATTGATATTGTATGCGACGCTTACCGAGGTTCCGTTTCGAAGGAGAACTGCAAAGTTTTGATGAAGAGAGGCATGGCTCCTACTCCCGCTCATATCAAGAAGAAAGGGTACTATTTCAAGAGGGACCCACGACTAAAAGTTTCTGGACTGGCCATGATGTCGATTGAGACCGCTTTGGAGTACGCCAGCCATGTGAAATGTAAAGTCCTGAATATAAGAGCTCTTCCAGGACAGAAATGGGAGAGACTGGACTATTACTTAGATGTTATTGAAAAGATGAAGCAAACTGCTGATGTCCAGTTTGTGGAAGTGGAAGGCACCCATCACGTGCATTTAGAAGCTCCAGAAAATATACTTCAACTTGTAGAAGACTTCTTAGAAGAATATTAACTGCATTATTTAGTGCTAATTTGCAAATGTGATATGTAATGTGATTGAAGTACGGTCGGTACTTTCTTTTTAAGAGTAGTTTGCAATTGCAATAACAAATAATTGTTTGTAAGCTTACTAGGACACTAGGTTTTTGTGAAATCAAATTTCACGTAATTGTTGAACAAAACACTGTTAAATTACTGAACATAATCAATCATGGCTATATTAGTTTCACAGTTTTTGTGGTTTTTACAGTTTTAAGACGATCAAAATGCATTGACTTTTTCTTATGACAAACCTAAAAAGGATTTAGGACGCTATTTGGATCAAATATGTAATTGCTCAATAATGAATAATAAATAAATAAATAAATAAATAAATAAAATTATGCGTTAGAACACAAACAATGTAGTCGCCCTTTGGACCGTTTTATGAGTAAACACTTATGTTATGGCTTTAGCATTATAGTTTTATAGGTATCTATACTATACGTTAATGACATTGTCGTACAAGAAAAACAGTTGTTTACTGTTTGGCAACGTGGATAGTTATTATTGTCATGTCGTCGCTATCAAGTCGCGTTTTACTAGGTAATGGGTATATATCCCATGAATTCCCATGGTCCTAATTATTTACATTTAACTACGCATTGTAAAAGCTGGTTTACACTATGTCGGATCGACAATTTTATCGATACAATGAATGTTGCATTTGTATAATTTATACCTAATTAGGTATCTGTAGCATTGTTCCCAGACAGCGGCACGACAAAACTGTCTGCAACGACATATTATCGGTCGCCCGACCATGATAACAGTCGGGGGTCAATTGCTTCGTCGGGACGATCCAGTATTTTTGAACAAAATCATTTACTCAGACACGTTTGAACAAAATCATCTACCTACCAGAGTAGTACCTACTCTCAAACCGAGTCATGAGCGCGTCGACCTTTTTTAGGGTACCTACTCAAACACTGGGAGAGGGCGCTTCTTTGCACCGGTTAGAAATAATCCGATCCGTGACTGCTATGAGCTCAGTAGTAGCAGTAGCAGTGTGTATGTATTAAAGTTTCGAACAACATAGTACTAAAATATAGACGAGGACGGGAAAATTATCGGCCCGACATAATGTGAACCAGTACTAAACGTTTATACTTAGTTTATCATTAGACAATGTTGAATGAATGAGTATAGAGATAAGTAGATAATATTATTAATTTTATAGACTTATAATATTATTCCTTCAGTATATTATGTATAAAGATACATGAACATGACTTTGTGCTTATGTTTTGGACAAGTTACAACAACGTCACGTGACATTGATAAAATTAAGGTCATTTACTTGCACATAGATTTCTCTAATTATTACTGAGATATCCAATGTGTCATGATTATAAAGATTAAAACTACCCATCTTTGACCTTAACGATATCAGCTATCTATGCAGTTTCTAAAGTAGATAGTTGAAGTGTAATTTATTCAGTAGTGTCAACATTATTCCTACTTAACTGAAACCTACCTAATGAGGTATTACTATTTTTGAAAGTCATCCAAATAGTCAAAACCACTTCCTATTGAACATGCAAATCGAATGAATAGTTAAGCAATGCCTATTTTTATTCTGTAAAAGTTTCATTGCAGTACTCACGATTGTACGAATTCTTCAGAAAATAAGTTTTTAGCACAGTACAATTTATTATATTGAACTTAAACAATTGTGCTCAGAGAAATACTATGATAGCCTTGTCTAAGTTTTGACTTGTTTTATATTTATTTAAATGACGGAGAACATTTTGTATTGGCGTAGGTAGAATATGCCTACTTCAATGTTTTTGAAATACACTCGACGTCAAATAAATCGCACCTCCCGCGAAAAGCATTTTCAAACGTATGCATCCCCACTTCCCACCAATATTGGTACCATTTAAAAGCCTAGTTCTAACCTTCATTTCATTAAAGGAAAGGTTTTTACCCCAAAAATGTGTCTTTAGAAGGATCCAGAGTCACTTCTTCAAGAAATAGGTAGTTACGCTAGAGCCAACTTTTATGGCTATAAAACTGTTAAGTTGGGTTTAATTGCTATCCATCTGTTAAAGAGGACACGTGAAATCATTATTTGGTTTTATAACCATAAAAATTGGTCTAATTGATCCCATAGGTGGGCCCAAAATGAGGTATTTTTTCCACTCACATTTATGGTACCTACATGTTAATCATTTATTAAGAAATTAAATGTGTTTTTCTTTAAGGATATTTATTGGGCTTTCAAATAACACCAATATTGTTGGGGCGCCATGATTGTGTCAGAAGAAAATCGTTAAAGTTCGCGTCGCGGAAGGTGCGGCTTATTTGATGTTGAGTATATTTGAAAAAAATATATATATAAAATTGTTGTTTAAACAGTAGGTACTACGTATGTCTATAGATACACGCGTGTTGATTTTAATGAAAATGTAAAAAAATAGTGTTTTGAAATTTCATGTACAGACAACAGCTCATTAGACTATACATTTTTATTGCGAATTCGCCCCTATTACGGCTGAATAAGATTCCACAGTGTTTAGCTTGAGCTGTAGTCTGTACTGAAACACAGCACACAGTCATGTGAAGCTAAGGCTTTTGAGTTCTTGTTAGCATAAAAAAATACAGTCTGCGACAAATAGTTCGTAACACCTAAAGTGGCCAAAAAGTTGACAACACAACCTTATTCCAATTTGTAACACAAACGTGTTGCAACCTTTTTGGCTACTTTGGGTACGAACTATTTGACGCTGACTGTACCTACCTAGACACAAAAAATATTGGAAAATAGCATACAATGGTAGTGTCTACTGTCAATTGTTTCCGCTCCTGCGATGCATATTAATTATGTATGTACGTCACCCTGGCAATACATGTATAAGGTCGCGCGTACACTGCAGGCTAATAACCGCGTAAATCTTTCAGGTTTTACCACGAATTGTCTCATCGCCGACGAAAAAGCCTGTATCAACCATTTCTAACTCACTAAACGTGCCAATAAATTACGCACCTATAGTAATGATCGCTAGCTATTTAACCGGCGAGGACTCTTCTTTAAAGTCCTTTAAAAAAGTATCGGAACTTTTTTCTCTCTTCCTCTTTCGCTGCTCTCCGATTCGTGTCTAGTTTCTAACTTTACTCGCTTGTCAGCGATGGGACAAGTCCTTTAGGCCTGTATTACGAATATTCCGATTTTTATGATTTTAGAATAAAAGCCATTTGCTTCGCTATGTATGTGGCCTGTACCTTATACATTATCTACCTGTACATTATATTCACAAAATATTGAAAATTATCTTTAATGACGTACCCGCACATTACGTTGGTAAGAAAGGTACTCATTTGCATACAAAAGAGTAGGCAAAGAGGTAGGATTTAGTTCAATTTACACTTAATTATTTTTCCGTGCGAGTTACACAACAATTTTGTATTTTTGAGATCAATTTATCGATCGAAAGCGATAAAATATCTTTTGTGATAGTTACAATAAAATTAGCCTTTATATTGAATATTCATTTTTATTTATTGACGAGCGTCTATTGTAAGCCAGTGATTTGTCGCAATTTATTTAATGTTTGTGTAGCGAAGGAAAGTATTGCAAGTCATTTTTGTTTTGAGGGTGATCTCATGTGGCGTGACTCCCACTTGAGACTGAACTTGAGATCAGAGTCCAAACGTGACTGCTCGAGTCGGATACGTGAATTAGCATTTTATGTCTTTCAGAGATAATTTTAAGCTGTAAAATTTTTCACAAGACACGAACAATATTAGGAATACCTACTCAGGAAATACATGCAAAAGGTATTAATTTTTTCCATACCTAGTGTAAAAGCAATCGGTGTTGATATTTTTGGTCGGTCGTTTCAGTAGCGCGTGTAAGCTTTTCATGGTATTTTTACCCGGTTTATTTGTATATTATTCATAGGAGAAGTGTCGCTGAAAAATGAGATGTTAAATACGATATTATAAGTAGAGATGAAACGGATATCCGGCAACTATCCGGTAGGCCGGATATCCGGCCTTAATTTACTATCCGGCCGGATACCGGATAGTAACTCACTATCCGGCCGGATACCGGATATTTAAAAAAAACGACAATTTCCTATTAATAAAATGAAATACATTAATCTTTGAGGTAAATATCAATAAAATGGCTTACAATAATGACGGCTTTTATTTAAAGTCCAAAAAGTTACAAAAAAGCCATATTAAGGCCTTTCAAAACTAATTTATTTTTCTGGGCTATTCACTCTAATGACGAATACATAGATAAATAGTAAATATCTGTTAATATCGAAATATTGCCAAATAAAAAAGGCGATTTTTTTTCACTGATGGTCTGATGACATGATGCAACTACACTGGTCATCACAAAGATCGACCCTCCCGCGACAAGCACTTTCAAACGTATGCATCCCCACTTCCCACCAATATTGGCACCATTTAAAAGCCTAGTTCTAAACTTCATTTCATTAAAGGAAAGGATTACCCCAAAAATGTGTCTGTAGAAGAATCCAGAGTCACTTCTTCAAAAAATAGGTAGTTACGCTTGAGCCGACTTTTATGGCTATAAAACTGTTCAGTTGGGATTAATCGCTATCCATCTGTTAAAGAGGACACGTGAGATCATTATTTGGTTTTATAACCATAAAAATTGGTCTAATTGATCCCAGAGGTGAGCCCAAAGTGAGGTCTTTTTTCAAGTCACATTTATTGTATAACTATCGCGTTTATGTTAATCGTTTATTAAGAAATTAAATGTGTTTTTCTTTAAGGATATTTATTGGGCTTTCAAATAACACCAATATTGTTGGGGCACCATGACTGTGTCAGTAGAAACGAGTTTTCCTGTAAAACGTAGGTGGGCCGATTTTTGTGATGACCAGTATAGTTAAATTTTCGCTATTCAATCACACACTTTTTCATTTTCATTTTCATTTCATTTTAACTCACGATTGCAGCCGAAATTGAATTGATCTGCCCCCTAAACAAGTGGCAAAATCTGACATTCTATTCGGACGGATTCGATTTTTCAAAAGTGTGACTAGTCTATTCTACTAATAGACCCACTGATCGCGTTCGAAGCACCTGTGCGGCGCTATACTCGTCACGACATGCAACGAGACAATGGGCCAACTATCCGGCCGCCGGATATCCGGCTATCCGGCCTAGCAGCTGGCCGGATATCCGGTATCCGGTATCCGGCCAAACAACTATCCGTTTCATCTCTAATTATAAGCTTTCAAATTAGTCGCCGATAGTGACGTCGCGTTGCAGTGGCGCGATTGTGACTCAATTGACACGAGTCTGAAGGACTTTAGTATACTACATAATACACATTTAAACTGATATTAATACAGCAGTTGTGCCACAGTGGTGCCACTGCAGTGCATACTTGAAGGCGCCTTTAACCCGGCGAGGATGTGGTACAAATAGTATAAGTCGGGGATGTGGAGGGTCTTCATGACCCTGTATTTGATTTGTAGATTTTTGCCTACTAAGCGGTAATTTAAATTATATTTATCAAGAAACTTAAGAAATAGTTAGTAATTAAAGCATTTAAATTTAAACATTCACCAATAGCCATTAACATGTTTAGATAAATACAGCTATTCTAAAAGTCTAAAAAATAGTGAAATTTGCGTTATCTGGTAACAAAAAAGCAATTTCATCATACTTCATAATATTAATTAGTATTTTCTGGTAATCAATATCTTATTATTTAAATATTCATAATTTGTCTTCTAAGGTACAAATTAGGTCATTGTTAACAAAATAGAGCAATGTGGTTTTGGCAAAATTTCTTCATTTTTACGTTTGCACACGTCTATTTTCTTTCACCGGCTGCTGTCGATTGAATATTGGCGTGCAAAGGGGAGCATAGTTCAATTACTCCAGCTACTGAGACGTTCAACAGCACACGGCTACGGGATAAATGACTGTACACAAAAATATGAAGTGCGGGGTCAAATTGACCCCTCCACATCCTCGCCGGGTTAAATAAAATGTATCGTCACAAAAGTGTAATTTATGTTAATGACTTAAGACTATTTATAAGGGTAATACTAATTAGAGAAGTAATGTGACCATCAGAATGTTTTAAACTAGGTTATAAATGAACAAACAAACTGCTTGAAAGCACTACTATTTATTGATCTAAAATTCTAAATCCAATACAATTATAGAATGTTAAAAATTTCACGACATGCAGCAAATAAAGAATTTAAATTGATTACAGATTATTTTATTTCACACGTGCTTAATGACTTAAGACTATTTATAAGGGTAATACTAATTAAAGAAGTAATGTGACCATCACAATGTTTTAAACTAGGTTATAAATGAACAAACAAACTGCTTGAAAGCACTACTATTTATTGATCTAAAATTCTAAATCCAATACAATTTAATATTAAATGTTAAAAATTTCACGACATGCAGCAAATAAAGAATTTAAATTGATTACAAATTATTTTATTTCACACGTGCTTAAACAAATATTTTTTAAAGAAGAAGAAGATAAATCTTCTGGAAATGCGACCTGAAACAGAAAGCACATTTGTGATAGAAGAAAATACTGATTTATGTATAGGCAGGCCTGGCTCACTCCGCGCGGTACATCCGATAATTACCTACAGCGAAGCGCCCCGCCGGCGGGTATTATATCAGTCGAGTGTCACGCGGACTCACGCGCGCGCCCGTCAGGACGCTGTGGCGTGCGTTGTAGTGCCTAATTCTATGATCGAAGTATTATTTAAAAATGGACATAAAGAGAACTACCGGATTTATCTTTTTTTTCGCTTCCCTAAGATGCTGAAAGGTATTTGGCCATGTAGGTAATCAATAATTCTTAGGATAGTATAGGAACCTAACCTACCATGACTACTGCTCAGAATGCGTTCGTTCGTTTCAGCCAAATGACGTCCACTGCTGGACAAAGGCCTCTCCCAAGGTTTTCCATAATGAATGCGTACTTACATACATACGTGTCATGAGGTACGTACCTCATGACATATAAGTAGATTAATTATTTTTTTCACTAGACAGCAACCCTAACAGCGTAAGAAGAGTTCAGAGGCACGCGATAGAAAGAGACAAAACTTGTAGGTGAATAAAATTGTAGGTACGTAGTGCTGTGCGAGCTGAATTCCACTGTATCGCGTCGCAGCAAGACTCGCATTTATTTAAATCGTCTTGCGGAGTAATCCTTCTGTACCTGTACTATTACTTATTCTGTGGTATAGGTTTAGCGCAATAACTCGGTCAGTTCTGTACCAGAGGTATGGGAGCGGAACGGGATGGTGTTTTTGAATTGAAAAAAGTGTATTTTATGTAACGTTACTTAGTTTTTGTTTTATTTATTCCAAAACAATTGTTTAGATCAGCGGTTCCCGAATGGTGGTCCGCGGTACCCTGGGGTTCCGTGGAAAGGCCGCAAGGGTTCCGTAAAAAATATTATCCCACGTTTCGTGACCGGCGTTGTTCGCTCGCACCGACTTGTTTACGCACAAGGGAGAGGCAGGGCGTGCGGGCGGAGTAGTACGGGGGTTCCGCTAGGAAAAGTATAATCAATTAGGGTTCCTTGGAAAAAAAAAATTGGGAAACCCTGGTTTAGATAAGTAACAAAATA
Source organism: Ostrinia furnacalis (assembly GCF_004193835.3). Classification (NCBI taxonomy): domain Eukaryota; kingdom Metazoa; phylum Arthropoda; class Insecta; order Lepidoptera; family Crambidae; genus Ostrinia; species Ostrinia furnacalis. The sequence goes on along the minus strand of NW_021130658.1, from coordinate 139,557 downwards.
CCTAGACATAGAAGAGCCTCACTTCCTGGTACAGGTATATTTTTTACCTAAAAGAAAGTTTGGTCAATATTTTAATTATTGTAAACCTTTTTATATTATGAAATAAATTATTTAAATTTATTTAAATTATTTGTTACGTCACGAAACACTCCCGTGCTTCTCCCATACCTCTGGCATTGATGAGTTAAGCGCTATAGTATGGGGAATTTAGGTACTACTACTAAAGCCCGGTCACCGAGCACGTAGAATTGCGTCCAATGACCCCAAGCTACCCATCCTTATCGCTCGCGCGTAATTATGTTGCTATCGCGCTCGCACACTCACTGCGGCCGCCCGTCGTACAGTCGCGACAGCAATAAAATTATAATCATACACGCGAGCGATAAGGATGGGCAGGCGAAATTCTACGTGCTCGGCAACCAGACTTATAAGCCAATAAATAACGACGACCGTTTTTGAACTTCACTGGCTGGTTTTAATGTATCCTCATATTTTTCAGTGTAAAAACTTCCACGATTGCGTCATTTCTCAGGGAAAGCGGGAATTTCTTTTCGACTCCGAGTAAATTAATAATTATGCCCGTTTTCAACATCAATCCCTAATTTTTAAGTGACCTCTATGAAAACAAAATTCGAAAATGGGCATTAGTCTAATAAAATAGTTCGCGCAGCGAGTTTAGGCGATATAAATAAACAAAGATTTGTTTTGTTTGGCCGCGCTGACGTGCGTAGTCTAACAAGCGCTTTCTGTCTCGCTTGCACACATTTGGCAAGAGCGAGATAGCTAGTGTATTTCATATTTGAATGTTTAAAGTATGTTCCTGTACATGAATAATTGAAAATATTAGGTCAGTATCAGATAGTACGAGAGCCCACGACCAAAACCATGTCTCATAGCAATACGGCAAAAACCCTATAAAATCGTTAGATTGTATGATTCTGAACCCGACTAGGTGTGTAGTAACGGTCGAAAGTGTAGCAACTGCGTGGGAGGCCATTTCTGCTGTGTCAAAAAAAAAAGACAGTCGGTATTATAGCAATACGTCTGATAGTGAAAATGTACATAGATTTTATAATTGTATTACGAAAAAGTTTGTTTTCAGACATTTTGCGCGTAGCATATAGCCTGAGCGCATTTTTGAAAATGTCAACAAATTTAGCCGACCTGTATCATAGCAATACGGATAAATTTTTTTTTCAACTTTTCGTATTGCTGCCATGATTACCAAAAACCTGTTTTCAGACACTTTAAGTGTATCAAAAAGTTGTATGATAGAGAAGGTGCTACACTTAATTTGTCTGATATAAATTTTTTGCACATGTGGACAACTTATTTTATCATGTCTAACAATTTTCAGACATATTGCTATGATACCGATCGGTAAAATTTGTTAACATTTTCAAAACGGTCTCAAAATTTAATGCGTTCACATTTCCGTCTGAAAATTGTTTTGTTCGCATCAAATAACCAAAATTTACTAATAAAAAAGATTTTCAGACGTATTGCTATGAGACATATTTTTTGTCTCATTTTTAATTTTTTTAAGCGATTTTACGGGTTTGCGCTACACCACTAACGTCTGAAAATAATGTTTCCGGTATCTCAGAACTATCTTTCAACTACAGTCTGCAAATCAGACATATTGCTATGATGCAGTTCGGTAAAATTCTTTGACAATTTTGAAAATTCGGTCAGATCAAACGCTACGCGGAAAATGTCTGATATTGGTATTTTCAAGTTCAGGATAATCGTATCTATCGATTTGATGCGGTTTTGTCCGTATTGCTATGAGACAAAAATTTTGGTCGTGGGCTCTCGTACTAAGAGTATCGTGTTCGCCTCAACTTTCGCTGCGCGACCTAACTTACCAAAAGAACACAACGGCTAAGTTGCACCACCTAACTTTAACGACAACCGGTATTTTTTGACGTTAATTAAAGTTAAAGTAAGATGGTGCAACCCAGCCTAAGAATATACAACATTTTGCTTACCTTCCTTATAATCCCATTATGTTTCACACATTTCAGTAGCAGTTGTTTTCCAATAGCATTTTGAGCTGTTAGCTTGCTGTCTATGGACCTCCAGATGTTACTGGCCGACTTTAGGACGTCCATGTTGCCGAAGATATAAAAACCTGACAAAGATAACAAAAGTTCAGAAGTAAAATTAACAAAACAAAAATAAATTAAAGGACTTCCTAGCAAAGCTTAGCAATATGTTATCTAAATATATGTATATGCAACTCAAAGGTGACTGACTGACTGACATAGTGATCTATCAACGCACAGCCCAAACCACTGGATCGGATTGCAATGAGGGCTATCGTTTTTATACTTAACAGTTGGCACCCCTGGCGATTGACAGGACCTTACTCTACAGTGGCGCCATCTTGATGAGTGCAAATGCGATAGTCCTCCTACCACTTTAGCGCTCACCAGTTGGTGCCACTGTCTTCGCTACTAGCAAGTGACAGGACCTTACTCTACAGTGACGCCAACTGGTGAGCGCTAAAACGATAGCCCTCATTGAAATAAACGCCGTTTTTGTCTCTAGATCACAGCGAATCATTTACACAGAAAGTGACAAAGTGAGCTATGCAGGTAGATGTAATGACGTAGGCATCCGATAAGAAAGAATTTTATGAAACTCCACCCCTGTGGGTAAAAAAGGATCCACGCGTACGAAGTCGCGGGTGGCCGCTAGTTTATTCATAAACCTCAAGTATTTTTTCTGTGGTATACATTGAGTAATTTGATATTTTGCAACGAAATTAAATACTTTGTTTCGCAGTAAAAGATTTTAGGTTTTTACAGCTAGTAAAGATAACATTAAATACCAATAAATCCATAAAATACATAGTGGTTAAACGAGATAAGCTTAAGCCACATTTTTATCATGTGTGTATACACGACACGTGAGAAGTAAAATGGTAATTAATTTTATACAAGAATTCCATTTTATACAAGAATCAAAAGGTCACGGAACATTCTTTCTATCTAATTCCAGAAAACGATCAAACTGATTTCCCATCCAACTGTCAACTGTCAAGATAATACTGAGTGGGTGACCTCTTTGGCAACATTTTTTTTCTCCGCCTCATTGTTTTTGTACTTTTTAGTTGTCAAATAAATATTTTTTCTTTCTTTCTTTCCATCCTATACCTCAGGGCTCAGACACTGAGTTAAGCGTTAGCCTATACATTATTGTTTTGAAAAGGTGTTAGCCATGCGTTTTTGCATGACAGGGCACGTCCAAAATTATCTACCTTCTTTAGCTCGTGACAACGCGACGCAAATTCTGTTGGGTGCTGCCAGAAAGCCAATCTTGCCTTCTTTGTTGCTTCTCACGAGCGACAATATGACTATCCTGTTCTCTTCACCTTGGTAGTTGTCCACTGCGGTTATTTTGACATCGCGCAGTTTGCTGTATTTTTTGCTGAGCTGAAAATAATATGATATGATTGGTTAAATTTTATGAAAAATTAAGATTGCACTAGCGATAACTTATGGTTCGGAAACGTGGCCTCTCACTATGGGCCTTATACAGAAGCTCAAAGTTGCACAGCGTGCTATGGAGAGGGCTATGCTTGGTGTTTCCTTGCGAGATCGAATCAGAAATGAGGAGATCCGTAAACGAACCAAAGTCGCTGACATAGCCCGACGGATTAGCAAGCTGAAGTGGCAATGGACAGGGCACATTGTACGCAGAACTGACGGCCGATGGGGCAGAAAGGTTCTGGAATGGAGGCCGCGTACCGGAAAACGCAGCGTGGGACGTCCACCTACAAGGTGGACCGACGACATCGTAAAGGTAGCAGGGAAGCGCTGGACGCAGGCCGCTACCAATCGATCAACATGGAAAGCATTGGGGGAGGCCTATGTTCAGCAGTGGACGTCCTATGGCTGAAATGATGATGATGATGAAGATTGCACTTGGCATGGGGCACACTGAAAACCAGCGCCGTGGCCTTCGTCACCGTGGGCCACGGCATATGCTGAGTGGGGTCCCGTTGCAGTGGGCATCTTGTTGGTGAATGGGTGGCACTGCTCAGTTTACTCTTGTTTTTATTTTTATTTTTTTCTTCCATTATTATGTGCCACTGTCATGTCTATGTAACTGCCTGTATTTTTGTGATGTCCATTGTCATAAATGTATCTTTCTTTTTTTCAAATAATAGCGTTCAACCAAACAAACAAACTCTTCAGCTTTATAATATCAGTAAGTATAGATGAGACGTCACTGTGTTAAGGGCATGTGCCCGTACGTAATCGTTGGATAGATAGGCCACGCCCCGTTTGTGTGTAAATCAAGAGTCAAAAGAAAACTTATTTGAACTTGCTAAAAATATTAATCACGATTGACTTAGACATAAGAATCACGTGTACGTTATACAGGGTGGAGTTTTGTAATGCCACCTGGAGGGAAAGTACTCTTAATACTGTAGATAGAAAAATTTATTCAAAGAAACCATTCCTTTGTTTTTTTAAATAAATAGAACTGCATTCAAAGACTTCCGATATTTTTTCGAAAATTCACTACCATACCATAAAATGTTCTGTAAATAATTAAAATAATGTAAGAATTTATGGCTTTCCTTTCATTTCATTTATCAAGTTTGTTAGAGAGATTTCATCCTTATACTTAACCCTAACGATCGATGCAATAAAAATACAGGGTGTAATTTTTAACAGATGTTAGTTGGTTCGATTCCTGTGTAATGCAAGCAAATTTTTGAAAATATTTGAATGCAGTTCCATTTATTTTCAAAAATAAAGGAATGTTTTCTTTGAGTAAAATTCTCTATCTACAGTATTGAGAGTACTTTCCCTCCAGGTGGCATTACAAAATTCCACCCTGTATAATATATTAAATAGTTAGTCGTGTACAGTAAATATTAACGACATATTGTTTTCATAGAAGGTTCGAAGTATTTATCCAGCTCATAGCAAGATATTTTTCGAGGCTTTGAATATTAAAAAGATGATTCCTGTTATTGCTCTATTCTTCTCTCACTTATGACAGAATGAGTAAAAGAGATGGATATAGGGAAAAATAGCAACATTTTGGATAAAGTTTTCAGCCTCCAAGTTTTTCGTATTCGACTCTATCTGACTCTCACTACATCTGGGATTACATTATGAGTGAGAGAGATAAACAGCATTAGCTAGTTTTACCTCTTTGAGCAAAGTCACTTGGCCATTATATGTGGAGAGTATGGTGATTTCAGAAGATTTGTACTTCATTCGACGCAAATAGTCCGCGAGGGCCAGGCTCCAGTTAGCTTCTAGTGTGTTCTTGTGACTCCAGCTATCTTCCGTGCCCTGAAAACGGGTGATACATTATAGAAGATAAGTGTTGGTCTTAGAAGACCAAATCACGCTAGACTTTATCATCAGACGTGCAGTGCATACCGATCTAGTGCATGATAATGAGGGCTATCGTTTTAGCGCTCACCAGTTAGCGCCACTGTAGAGTAAGGTCCTGTTACTTGCTAGTAGCGAAGACAGTGGCATGTGGCACCAACTTGTGAGCGCTAAAGTGGTAGGAGGACTATCGCATTTGCACTCATCAAGATGGCGCCACTGTAGAGTGAGGTCCTGTCAATCGCCAGGGGTGCCAACAGTTAAGTATAAAAACGATAGCCCTCATTAGGCTTTGGGCGCACGGGTGACTTTTTATTACCGTGACAGTATATATTTTGCTTTCACACTTAAAGAGAAAAAGAGAGAACGTAGTACTAATTCTTATATATGGAAAGAAATAAGGTGTCACGGTGACAAAACTCACCCGTGGCGCGCGCCGTAAAGAATAAATCTTTATTGTGCAAAATTTAATAAAAAGGCATAAATGCATTATGTGTGCAGCTGCACAAAACGCGTCTCAGGAACGAAGTATAATTAAAAAAGAAGACAAAAAAAATATTTACGTACATCAGAATCCTCCAAGACATCATGCGTTAGGAAAAACAAGTTCTTTCCCATGCCTCTAACATCTGGATACTGGACCACACTAGGGTGACTTTCCAGGCTTTCGTATATTGTCGGGACCAGTAGCCCAACAAATTCAGGTCTCATTCTGCGCTGCACGGACAGAGCCCGTGCGTGCACCCTATTGCGTATCATGCGTTCGAAGAGAGATATATCCAAGTTGAAGTCTTTTGCCAGTTCGAAGTGCGATGCGCTTGGTCTCAGTTGCTTGTGGTCACCTGTTGAATGAAAAAATAAGTATGAAAATGTGTTTTTTCTAGTATACAGGGTGTTAGGTAAATGGGTATATGAGCCGACACTAGCCCATGTTAACATGGTCATATAAATGGTATGGTGAAGTCAGAAATCTGATATCATCAATTTTTGTTTTATGTTCTAAATATGCCAAATTACATAAAATATGATACCAAATAGTTCTGGGATAGGAGGCAAATAGGAGGAGCAGACGAATCACCTGAAAGTGAAGTGATTACCGCCCATAGACACCCGCAGCCCTGAGGGAGTTACAGGTGCGTTGCCGTCAATTAAGGTATAAGTACGCTCTTCTTGAAAGATTTTAGGTTGTATTCATATAGGTCCGGAAATACCGCAGACGACAATTCATTCCTCAGTTTGTTTGTGTGGGACAGGAAATATGAACATAGAATAGAATGAATGAATTGAGAATGTTACTAGGTATGCAAAATCACTTGAAACCTATGTTACAGTTAAGCTTTTACATTTACAAATACATTAGTTTTTATTTCGTTCAAAAATACCCAGTAGTTATGATTTTATAGGCATTCAAAGTTCGTTTAAATATTGAGTCCCGCCGACGGTCACGTGACCCCGCGTGACGTACATTCACAGTGTCCGCTCACTAGAAAACGGATATAAACATACTTAAATATTTTTTTTTTGTAAATACAAACTTATCATACATATTAACACCCAGACCCATCACAGAAATTAAAATTGAACCAAACCCAAACTTGATGCGATTGTGTCGTTTTATTGCGAATTACCTTCCAGCTTCATCATTAGACCCTGATTACTATATAGAATTAAAATACTCATCAATACAAAACGAACGAGCCCAAACTCGATGCATTTTAGTCGTTTTATTATAGAGTACCTATGGCCACCTTCTAGCTCCATCATCAGATCAGCTCCATGTCATCATAATATTGCATGGTCATCCAAATCGCATGTGTTTGCGAAATTTCAGCTTAATTGGTTGCCTGGAAGTGGGTCTTAATTCAGCTTGCATGATTCCACCCATACAAATATGAGCCAGTCACTGTAATATGACGTCACGCGCATAAAATGGCGGGCCGGCCGCCGCCCGCACTTTTAAAATTCAATATCTTGGAAACTAATTGACGTATCGAAATAATTCTTTCACGTGTATTTTTTATTTTTAACAGAGAATACAGAAAGCTAAAAAACAAAATTAGTGAACATTCTTCATTATTTAACTTTTTAATCTCAACTATAAGAACACGACCCTCTCTTATTCACCAGAGGCAAATGGAGGTTTTGGCCCACTATACATGCTCTGTCTAGACGGTTTGAGGATACAAGCAATATAAAATAACACTCCTTCTGGCGCAGTCGGGCACAAAGTACTAAAGTCTTATATTATGTCTGTCAAAAGGCCAAAATATTTATTAGACGGACGTCTTAACGAACTCGCAGACCGTAGTTACTTAGGACACATAAGACTTTATTAAATTAATAAATAGTATGTACCTACAGTCTAGTCATCAGGAGGGCCTTTCGCCCCTTTACCTTTTATCTTACACTAGCTGACCCGGCGAACTTTGTTCCGCCTTAATGGCAATAAATAACGGGATAAAAAGTATCCTATGTCCTTCTCCTGGCTCTAAACTACCTCCCTGACAATTTTCAGCTAAATCAGTTCAGCCGTTCTTGAGTTATAAGTGGAGTAACTAACACGACTTTCTTTTATATAATAGATTTATGATATGAGGGGTGAAACTTACGGGGCGAACGGGTCAGAGACCGAGTTCCACCCAGCCTTATTCATTTCTGTAATCGTTCATTCGTATCAGCCGAAAGACGTCTACTGCTGGACAAAGGCCTCCCCCAAGGATTTCCACAAAGACCGGTCCTGCGCCGCTCGCATCCAGGCACTTCCCGCGACCTTCACCAGATCGTCGGTCCACCTAGTCGGAGGCCTGCCCACGCTACGTCTTCTGGCTCTCATTAGCATTTCTGTAATACATTTTTACTTTTATGTCCATACTAGCTTTCCGCCCGCGGCTTCGCCCGCGTGGAATTTTGTCTGTCACAGAAAAACTTTATCGCGCGCGTCCCTGTTTCAAAAACCGGGATAAAAACTATCCTATGTTCTTTCCCGGGACTCAAACTATCTCTATGCCAAATTTCATCAAAATCGGTTGCGAGGTTTAAGCGGGAAAGCGTAACAGACAGACAGACAGAGTTACTTTCGCATTTATAATATTAGTTGGGATAGTTGGGATGTATGAGTCACCTGACAAAGACATTTTTTTTGTTATAGTTGGTGTGCTGTACTATACAAAAACATATTGTTTTTACCCGACTGCGCTAGAAGGATGGTTTTACGTCAATACCGGTCACAGTTTTTTGACATCACGGTCCTCGTACTTTGAACCAACAAAGGATATTGATACTTTCTATGACGGTGGATGAAGTCATTCATATCTTTGACAATAAACAGTAAAAAACATAACATTACAAAGTTCTCTGCAGTATAAAAACAAAGTCAAAGAAGGACAACGAACTTCCTGTTTTGGATTTTGAACTGTTTATTACGCCCGTATCACAGTGCGGGTGGATGCACGCACAGGGTGACACACGGATCAATCACAGAGCTCTATTCAACGCTGTGCGTTCGATTTGCTGCTTCACTAAGCAAGCATCGTTTCGAAATACGGGCGTCTAGAAGAAGATGGACAATGTCAATAAAATAATACATGCTATATTTTTATTCAAGAATATTTACTTTGCAACCATTACCAGGCCTGTTCATCTCCGCGAGTTTACATCGAAAACAAAACACGCACGATGGCCCACCTACAGGATACTATTCGACAAGGCCTCACATACGAGCGAACATTGACTCACCGCACGCGTATTCTTGTGTATGATGGAAGAAAATAAAGAAAATGGTGTACTAAATACTGTTACTTTGCAGTATTTAACTGCCTAAATAATAATAAAAACAAACACTGACACAAATGTACTTTTTTAAGTTGCTCAAGACACTGAGAGGTAAATAAGTAGTTAATATTATTCATGATAATTCATGCTAAATCATTTATTTCCTCCGGCATTTTCCGCAGTTTGGCACCTCACGTCACATCATTTTACCGAAGTCAGCCCTATAGCTTCGGCGCAGTGCCGATCACTGACGTTTGTCAACAAAATGGTGCTTGGCTCTTGAGACAGGCTAAATTACACCATATTGTTAATAAATGACATTGAGCATACATTTTTTTAAATACCTTCGCGAAGTTAAACTTCTGTACGTAGTACTTATTATTATTCTGTGCCATTACTTCGATTTTATTTCAGCGATTATTAGCAACTTTCAACTTCGTCTGAAGAATTGGCCGAAACTACAAGTTGGATGGAACTTGTGTTATGTGGAGTTATTTTAGTGAAATTTTTTTGAATGTCAAATGAGTTTGCGACCTGATGACGTTATAGTCCCCTTTGCCGAACAAAATCTATGTAAAACCAAGTTCAGACAGCTCTTATGAGCTATTATTATTATAAATAATCATTATCATTATTTTTATAAATAACGTGAAATGACTAAGAGTGTCCAACTGTGTCTATTTCAAGACAAATACTAACTATCATTAACTTGTCCTAGTTCTTTTTTTAAAGATTATTAGTACATAAGTACTAATTACTAATAATCCCGTTAGCTAGGCTCCTCTTACTAAGCTAAATTTATGCTTGTATCACGAGTGAGCTTACCACAATAGTCCTGCTAAAGCCTGGTCCGTGAGCACGTAGAATCCCGTCCAATGACCCCAAGCTACCCATCCTTATCGCTGGCGCGTAATTATGTTGCTGTCGCGCTCGCAGTCGCGACAGCAATATAATTACGCGCATGTCTAATGGTGGCGTCCATCACAAGTCGTCCAGTCCGACCCCTTCACCGTTCGGCTATCGTAGATTTTTGTTCATTTACTGTTGTGTTACTTACCGATGAGTATGAGGTGCTCGCAGTGATCGGTCAACGAGGCTACTATATGTGCCTCTAACACTTCGGCGGCTTCTTCCACGATTACTGTAAACAAACATTTCATTTTTAATTTTTATATGACCCATAAAAGTTGGGCGAGCTGATCGATTTCAAAAGGATTAAATTAGGTAACTTATTACCTTATTATTAGTATTTCTTAAAATATCATTGCTTATACCCCACGCACTTAATAACATACTCCCAATTGTCAGCCGTTTGGTGTAGTGGTTCTGAACGGACTACTATGCCGAGAGGTCCCGGGTTCGATTCCCGGCCGGGCAGAAATTGAAATGATGAATTTTAATTTCTGTGGCGGGGCTGGGTGTGACTATGTATAATATTTATGTATTTAAAAAAAAAGTATATAAGTAGTATATCCGTTAAGCTAGCACCCATAACACAAGCATTAAGTTGCTTACTTTGGGGCTAGCTGGCGCTGTGTGAAATTGTCCAAAGATTTATTATTATTTATTATTATTAATATCTTGAGGAGTTTTACTCAAACCGAGTAATTCTTACATCTTATGGAGTAATTCCTTAAGCGTTTTTAATTAATTTTTCGCCNTTATTATTTATTATTATTAATATCTTGAGGAGTTTTACTCAAACCGAGTAATTCTTACATCTTATGGAGTAATTCCTTAAGCGTTTTTAATTAATTTTTCGCCGCGAGCTGGTAGCGAGGCGAGGCGTTTACTTTACGGTGCAGATAAGTGTACGTTTCAGTACGGAGTTTCATACAAAGAATACTGACCGCCTCTACTTACTACGTATCTACTTAGACACGGTTACGACTTACAATCCATATAAGTGTGCAGTGTGTTTAGTCCTTTAATTATGATAAACTAAAGCTCCAGATAATAGGGAAGATGACTGAGTAATGAAATCGAAATTCTATTTAGTCCGTCAGACAGATAAATTAGAAAATATTAGACTCATATTTTTTTCATAATCGAATAATACAGTATTATATTGAGTAAAAATTCTACTCAAGCGTGACGTATCGCGCCATTTCAACTCGATGTAGCACTGTTATTATTTAATTGTGAAAGAAAATAAAAATATGAGTCCAATATTTTCTAATTATCTGTCTGACGGACAAATAATTGAAATTTTGTCATCTATTGTCTGTTCCGGGAGCACGTAGAATTTTGTCCAATGACCCCAAGCTACCCATCCTTATTGCTCGCGCGTAATTATATTGCTGTCGCGACTGTGGGACGGGCGCCCGCAGTGAGTGTGCGAGCGCGACAGCAACATAATTACGCGCGAGCGATAAGGATGGGTAGCTTGGGGTCATTGGACAAAATTCTACGTGCTCCCGGAACAGACTATAGCCTATTTAGAATCTAGATTATAGTTACCTATAGGCGACTTCAAGGATCTCAAGAGGCCGTGCCGCCTGGCAGCAGTGGTGGTGGTGACTCCCACCACGCGCACAGTTCTAAGGACCTCGGCGTCAATCAGGGTTGCCACTTCATTCAATTCCGAGCTGCATTTCTCGTGTTGTTCCTGTAGAAAATCGTAGACATTACACTCTATAGTCTTTTTCACGTAAGATGATCCGTATGACACTTCAAGGTTATCCATATTACGCATACTACATATGCAGAATATTTTTGAAAAAATGTTTGTATTTTATTAGCAATATAATAAAAAAAAATTATCTACTTGTCTTGAAATATATAGTAAAATCTGAGTCTATTGATTATATTTTAATTGAATACGATGTAAAATTATTTTTTATTTAATGTACGCAATGTGTGAAACGGAATAGATTTAGTGCTGAGGTATTTCTTGTTTAATAAAATCGATTATTTCCGCGGTTCATTAATCGATTGCAGTGAATACTTACTTAGTTACTAAAAACATCACAAAAATCAACTATATTTTTCGATTATTGACTTTAATAAACGCATTGAAAATAAATTTATAGTTTTTAATTTAAAGAAACAGAACCAGTACTTTTTAGGAATCGTTTTTTTGAACACGAACCATGAAATTTGAATATTATCAATAAAAAATTGTTACAATAATATTAGTAATTAAAAAAAACATGTTTTTTGTTAAATAACACCTATACAAAATATTTCTCTAAAAGTAGGTTTCACTACCTCTTCGAATAAAATCGATAGATAAATCGCTATGGTTTAGTTATGTGACATCTCTAAATCTTTCAAACTCGAAACGTCATACGGATCATCTTAGGTGAAAAAGACTATAGGTAGTATAGCGCTTAACAGTCCATGTCTGAGGTATGGAAGCGGCTTTGGAGGGTGACATTGAAATATTATGACGTAACACAGCATATAAATCCTAAGATCTGAAGTCACGCTGACGTTTGACCGTCACAAAAACACGCTGCTGTGCCACTCATAGAGATGTGCCGAGTCAGACTGACTCGAGTACTCGAGACTCGAATACCTAGCAGGTACTCACGTACTCGAGTATGTAAAATTCTGTATTCTGTACCTCTAGTAGTAGTAGTGTCATCGAAAAATTTTGTATGAAAAATTAAACAGCGCCCCCTATATTATAGCCGCCTTAGGGGGCGCTGTTTAATTTTTCATACAAAATTTTTCGATGACACTTTGAATACGCAACGAAACGAACTCGAAAGTTTTTCCTACTAGAGGTACAGATCCACAAAACTCGAATACAGTACCTCTAGTACGAAAAACTTTCGAGTTCGTTTCGTTTGCGTATTCAAAGTGTCATCGAAAAATTTTGTATNTACACTCTAAAAGTACGGCCAACGAGAAGCGATACCAAATGTAAACAAACCCAATGTCATGGTCATTTGGAATAGCAGAGGTGCATCACTTTTTAATAGTTAGATTACATATTTTTGTAGACAATATAGTTTTAAAAAATATCTGTCAAACCATAAAAATAGATGTTATATCGAATTTTGTTTTTGTTATAATTTGAATTATTGTATAATGTACATTGAAATTAAATAACAAGAATAATAATAAAATTTCTGCCTCACAATGTGCCCGGTCGGTGTATGGCAACAGGCCTACCCCTTTTTCATAGATACTTAAATATATCGGAATAATAAAATAAGAACCGACAAGTAACAGATTCGCCCTCGTGATGTGCAACAACTATGTATACTATAAAATGGATGTCCGAATGTTGACAAACAAACCGTTCTAACTTTGACATATTTTGGCGGGAGAACGAGACATTACGACAAATACACAAGATGGGAAGAGAGAATAGATTGTCAATTCGGCACTGGAGGGTGACATTGATATATTATGACGTAACAGAGCATATAAATCCGAAGATCTGAAGTCACGCTGACGTTTGACCGTCACAAAAACACGCTCCTGTGCCACTCATAGAGATGTGCCGAGTCAGACTGACTCGAGTACTCGAGACTCGAATACCTGGCAGGTACTCACGTACTCGAGTATGTAAAATTCTGTATTCTGTACCTCTAGTAGTAGTAGTGTCATCGAAAAATTTTGTATGAAAAATTAAACAGCGCCCCCTATATTATAGCCGCCCTAGGGGGCGCTGTTTAATTCGCGTATTCAAAGTGTCATCGAAAAATTTTGTATGAAAAATTAAACAGCGCCCCCTAGGGCGGCTATAATATAGGGGGCGCTGTTTAATTTTTCATACAAAATTTTTCGATGACACTTTGAATACGCAACGAAACGAACTCGAAAGTTTTTCGTACTAGAGGTACAGATTTCGAGTACTCACGGTATTCGAATACTAAGTCGTATACTTTAATAGCAACCTTCGACTGTACGCCGTGCTTACAGTCGAATTTTGTATGCCCATTCCACTTTAAAGAGCATTGTGTGTGTCGGTTATCAGTTAAATCTATCTATACTTCTTATAATAAATCTGTAGAGAGGTCAATTCTGTACATGAAATATATTTTCAAAATAACTATCAGGGGGTGATTAGTGATCGATACTGATGCCAAAAATGCAATCAGTAAAATTTTTGTCTGTCTGTCTGTCTGTATGTTCCTTATAGAAACAAAAACTACTCGACGGATTTTAACGAAACTTGGTACAATTATTCTTCATACTCCTGGGCAGGTTATAGTATACTTAGGAATTCCCACGGAAACGGGAATTAGCGGGAAAATCCTTTTGTATGAAAAATCTAAACCACTTAAGTTAGACCCTTGAAATTTGGCATGCAGGTACCTTAGTAAACTTAAAGCTTAGTTACAACAGGATATTGCAAAATTCCCACGGGAACGGGAGTTAGCGGGAAAAAACATTTGTATGAAAAAATCTTAACCGCGTAAGACAGATGAAGGGGGTAAAACGGGATCCTCGCGTACGAAGTTGCGGGCGGCCGCTAGTTGTGGAATATAAGTGTTAAATTTTAGTATTTTTTTAACCACTTACTTTGTGATAGGATGGGTCCGAAGAAAAAATAACCGAAGTATGCAACTTTTACATATACTTCCCTATCGTTTATACATGATTTGTGATGAAATATTAGAAATTGTCGTCAAAAGCAAACTACAAGTTCAATTCAAAAAGTAGGTACTCTAGTCCACTGAAGTATTTGAATACTCGTACCAGTACTCGAATACTTGCCCGAGTCTTCCGACTCGAGTCCTAACTGGATTCTTTTTTTAACGAATACCAAAAAATTAGAATACCAAAAATAGCCGACTCGGCACATCACTAGGGCCACGCCTTAGGTACTGAATTCAGTCCAATAATAAATAATAAATCTACTTACCAGTAAGTTATTCATTCTTTTCAATAGGCGATTTTTGATACACATCGCTATTTTGTAGTAAAAGCACCATCTTTGATCCTGTGTTAAGTCTTTCAGGTCTGCAACTTTTTCGGGGTTTTCAAGCTTGTCAGTTTCTGCCAGTGTCTTCATGTATTTCTGGAAGTAGTTGAGTTAATTTATAGGTCGCGCAACGAGAGTTGAGGCCATCAACACAAACAAACATTTGTATTTGGACAAGTGCTTTCTGTCTCGCTTGCATTTAACAAGAGTGTGGTGGCTAGTGTATTCGATATTTAAACTTGAATGTTTAATGTGTTCTTTATGTTCTGTATTCAAACACGTCTCAACTTTCGTTGAGCGATCTATAAAATATATTGGCAATCCAAAGTAGATTATATCATAAGTATTTATTTGAACGATAGGTTGAATATGACTTGGAACAATTTGTTCGTTCGCTTCAGCCAAATGACGTCCACTGCTGGCACAAAACACATGGATGAGGGCAGCAGTGGTAGTGGAAATCCTTGGGAGAGGTCTTTATCCAGCAGTGGACGTCATTTGGAACAAATACAAAACAAAAATTAATGCAGAGTTTGAGTAGTTTTCAGTGACTTACTTTGAAACAACTCAGCCTTTTCCTCATTCTGTTTATGTTCGATTGTATCTTTCTTTCAGCACTGTCACTTTTGTCTATCATAGTGGCTGTTAGATCTTGCACAAATTTTTTATTGTCCGCTAATACATCCATTTCATCTATAGCCCACTGTTCCGAAAAACACCCCTCTACTTCAATATCGTCTTCTTCATCTTTCTTTTTACATTCCACCTTTTTATCTTGCTCATCATCCTCCCCATCATCTACCATATCCTCCTCTGTGAGATCGTCAAATAACCAACTCAATACTGGATCTTCATACGGATCCAAAAGCTCTAATTTATATCTTTTATCATCAATGTACAGATATCGTCTAATAGTGTTGTAACTCAATATGCTTTTTTCACACAACTCAATCTTACTTTGCAACTTTGTCATCTTGTTAAATATTTTTTCCAATTCAGATCTTTTGCTACCGTAAAGGTGCGAATATTTCGATATTAATTTCCCCCTCAAGTTGTATAGACTGTATGGTTCGAGATTCTTATTCTTACTTTGGCTGCCAAGTCTGACAATGCTGTTTGTGATACCCAGTAAAATACCTTCGAGGAATTGATCTAGGGCGTGATTGGTGTAGCATATGATGAGCATCGGCGTGCCTTCAAGGGACATATTTCTGAGAAGCGTTGAAGCAATTTTGACCCCTATGAATGTTTTGCCTGTACCTGGGGGCCCTTGAATCACTGCGAATTCTCTGGTTAGGGCAAATTTGTAGGCTTCCATTTGCGAGTCGTCTAGGGCAAAGGCTTTGCTTGGCGGCCATTGGTCTGTATCTAAGACTGGGAATGATAGTTCTTCTGATTTAGGATCTGTAATGCTGTATGTGGTGTCAGATGATAAGTAAGCTGGTGGTTTGGTTTCAGTCTGTAAATAAAAAAGTTATTTTTAATTAGATACACATTTAATGTTTATAATTTTCACCTAATGCTCAATGTAAAAGTGTGAAAATCACACTTTTAGGGCCTCCGCTAAAACTAACGCGGATGGAATACAGACCGTATGGAAAAATATTATGAACCTTATGCGCAGGTTGGCCAACTTGGCACGACGTTCATTTTCATGCAATAATAGGCGGGTGGACGCCAACTGTGTGTCGTTTTATTTACCTGAACATCTACAATATATCGTTTCATGGGCAGATCATCGAAACTCTGTAGCACCTTCAGCACTCTATGGTAAGGCTCAAAAAATACTTCACTCTCCACCATCAGGTACTGTTTAAGTAGTGCCCTCTTCGAAAGTGGCTCTTGAAATGAGGCGGCTACCTGTAATGAATTTATATATTTAAACATTCAAAATTACCTTTTTCAGATACATTATAACAGTACATTAAGTCTTTATTGGCAGTCTTCTAAAGCAGTGTTTTTCAACCTGTGGGTCGCGACCCCCCGGGGGTCGCCAAGCCTCTATAGGGGGGTCGCGAGGGGTCGTAAAAACTACCTCAGTAAAAAATAGTAAAAGAAATCTATTCTAAAACATACTTCAATCTTCTTACATAGTGTAAAAATCTAAGTTATTTAAGCAAAATCTCATGGAAGTTCATAATTATAAGTCTACAATAATTTACATTTTTGTGGTGTACTTACATATCCATCCTTAAGCAACTCTAAGCTGGAGTCCAGTACAGTAGCGCACATAATTGTCTCAAAGTTATCACATGTAAAGATGAGTAACGAGCCAAACATCAATTGCTTATTGTATGAATATTTCTTCTTGTCAACGTTTCCGTTATCCAAACGTTCTTTCCACGCTAAGTCAACTAGGTGGCCCACTTTGTTGTTACTGACATATGTACGGAGGAATCGGACTTTAGGGTATACTCTACAATGTAGAAAAATATAATTATGATAACAAATACTATTATTAATGTATTGTGTTTTATCTGTTCTTAGATTAAGATATATCTTGTTTAGGTGGAAAATGCCTGAGTTCTTTCCCATTACTAACTACATATTTGAACAAAAATAAAGATCTAATAAAGATCTAAAAACATTATACAATCATTAAGTATAAAGTACCATAAAAAGTTACCTGATATTTTCAAATCTTCTTTTGGTGGGATTTTCCAGGTATTTACCTGCAGAAATGCACATTTTAATTATGTCAAAAATAAAATAAAACAGTAAAAATATAAGAAAAAACACTTTACTAACATATTCCATCTCTTAAAGGCCCAAAGCAGTCTTCTCGTAGTAATTTGAACTGTAAATCCAGGTAATGTTTAACGCTAGGGTATGCTCCGTTGATAATGTTCGGCTTGATTTCAATTTTGGAATTCTCACACAAATCCTCTGTACTCGGGAACACGGAGAGATTTTTGTAGCTTGTAGGATCTTTATCTTCATTTTCCATTGTTTGCTTTGTTGGTTGATCCTCTTCTGTTTTTTCCTGTAATAAAATAAAAATCTGTGGGTACATAAACATAAAAAACTTGTAGGTAGGTAATTCAATAAAAATGTTATTAAAATTAAAGCGATTTAGAAATTTCATACTGATAAAACAAAATCAAAAATTTGTTTATTTGTGTATACTACTTATTATTGGTTCTTCTCAAAACACTAACTACCTACTTAATACTTCATGGCTAATACATAAGCATAATCTTTACAACACTACAAAAACCAATAACATTGTATGTATTTTAATTTTTTTGTACTGTTTACTCAAATTAATAAAACAATACCTACGTAAGAACTATTTGTGAAAACTCTTTTGGCAAATGTGAAGTCTATTGATAACTCTTATGTATGTGTGTTAAAGAATGCTATTTGTTTTCATTACAATAAAATAAAAAACATACCTCACTAGTTAAGTCCAATATTTTGGATAGCAACTGATGGATTCTAACAAAAAAATCTTCACTGAATGTCTCCGTATGCTCTTCTTTCACTCCAAGAGCACTGCTCTCAGTGACGTCCAGTAACTCACACAATTGATTTAAAAATTCTGGGGTATTCTCACCATATTTCACAATACCCTCACATAAAGACACAACATTATTGTAAAATGTATTCACGTCATCCCACAGCTGGAAGTTCATCTTTTTCTCACTTATTCTAACTTGAGGTAGATTAATCAGGTACTCTTTTAATAAATTAAGAAACGAAGACGTCTCAAATTTAGTCTTCAGCAGTGTAGCTATTTTGGATTTCTCGCCAGGCTCTAGAGTGTTGTAAATCTGAGCTAACACTTTCACTATCAGCACAATAAAGTCTCCTTTTAGGTCGCCATCAAAAAGATTCCAGAATCCTGGTCTGTGTGCTACTTCCAGTGTCAACAAAGGCGGCTGTAGTAACGAAATGTCTAGCAGTCGTTTGAAGCCTATAGGCTTTTTCTCAGTGTGTGTGGGGTTTTCAGGCTGAGGTTTCGTCTCTGGTGCATCTTCGTCTGCAAACGAATCCGTTGCAGCATTGCTTGACCTAGTTCCCTCAATCAAAGTACCATCAAACCAATCTATGCGTAGCGTACTTTGCTTTGGTTCACTCATGGTGTTCACTTCGCACAGTTGTCGTTACTTTAAAGGCTCTTTTGTATTGTTTTTGGACAAATGAAGCAATAAAAACAGTAAACCATTGGAAAGAAAAGAGCCAACTGTTTATAAATATTTTACTTTGCGTTTCATTCACACCACACACAGTTTGTTGACCTAAATTTTGACTGGGGGGCTGGGGGGCGGGGGCGTCATAGAGTACGGGGGCGTTTGGCGGAAAATAGCGCTAACTAGCGCCATATAGGTAACTAGCGCTAGCAAGTTATAGTAAAATGGCGTCCTTTTATGTTCTAGTAAGCATAGAGAAAAAGTAAGTTCCAAAATACTGGACTGTCCTGTCGATGACATTGACAGTGGGGCGCCACCGTCAATACCGGATCGCTGGTTCAGATTTTTGCCATGTTGGAAACCATATAGTTGAACGATGGTAGCGCCCCCCTGTCATTGAGTTTGGCGGGACAGTTCAGCGTGGGTCATCTATAGTTCCGAAATAATAAGTCAAAAACATGCTAAAGTTTTCGGTGGTTGCCATAGTAATCTCCATTTTGCTAGGAATGCTCATTATCGGCTGGTGATTTGCTGGTGATAGGCTGAACGCAGCCTTTTTTTTACGCTTTTTTTGTGTTTGCTTTCTTTTGCCACAAACATGCTGAGGCCACGAATATGGATGCTTTCCACTGTTTGCTGTTTGCTTCAGTTTTGTAGGACACAACAAAGGCAGTCAAATTTTTAGTTTTAATTTTTTTAACTATTCCTAAATAAGTAATTTATTATTAGACGTTTTATTTAATGATTTAATAATGATGATGTGATACCTCCCTTTTTTCGTTAGGTTTCAGTAAAGAAAAATATTTATTATCATAAAATATTTCATTTTTCTGTTACATCCATAGTTACATAATGCGCCTTCACGAACACTTATTAGTTAATATTAATCCACCATTATTATAGATTAATTTCAGCTAAACACTTTTAGAAAGTAAAATAAATCTCCTGAACATAATTTCCCGCCAAGAAGCTTATGACAATCAACATGACACGCCGCCAACTTTCGAAAACGGAGGAGGAATGCCTAGACCACGGTAATACTATCTATACAGTATTCCAACTCGGCCATATTTTTGAAATAAATGTCAACAGCCGAGCGGTACGTCACCCTATGACAACATGCGATAGGGTTGCCCACCTGCAGACCCTATTTTCACTACATCTGCCTATTTAGAATTTTTATCTAGTTTTGAGTGTATTTTGTGATTGTAATTTTTTATTTTATTTTGACAAACAAAATACTTTGTGAATGAAATAGGATAAAAATGCATGTTGTCTTGTTATTAGATTTAACTAAAAAAAAATATTTGTGTTAAGATTTAGTAACAAATATTATTTTGCGACCGTAAAATGAATGCTCCTCTACCGAGGCGTACAAAAAGCTTGATTTATTATACAGAGTGTTGGGTAAATGGGTTTATAAGCTGACACTAGCCCATGTTAACGTGTGCATATAAATGGTATGGTGAAGTCAGAAATTTTATATCAGCATTTTAATAATTTAATTTTCATACAAATCTGATTTTATAAATTTTATTTTGTATGAATATTAAAAAAATATGATATCACTGACTACACCATACCATTTACATACAATGTTAATATGGGCTAGTGTCGGCTTAGAAGCCCATTTACCTAACACCCTGTATAAATAATTACTTGTAATTATTTTTTATAAAAACAATACTTACTGTTTACAAAACAACACATCGTCAGTTTATTACTGTGGCACGTTCGCGACACCCCCGACTTTTGCATGTCGAGCGCATACCGAGATTTGAATTTCGAAGGAAAGCTCGCGTCTCGTCCGTTTATATGAAGTTACAATACTGTATGATAGTATTACCGTGCCTAGACCTTGGCCATAAACAAATTACGAAGAAGAAGGAGGAGGAATGCGTGAAATAATAATTCAGAGCTAGCCATAGAGCCTTCTCTCACCGCGATTTGAGTCTTTTGGTAATGCCATGGCCAATTGATACACCGAGCACTGGTAGTATTTAAATGGTTTTAACAAGCAAGTCGAATGATTGTACAGTCACGGAATGAAAAGGTTCGTCAGTTTTCAAATTGATTCCTTCAACGAATCGCGAGCACATATTACCTTTTAAAACTATGTTACAGAATAATCTCGAGTTAAAGAAAATAATCTTTAACTATTCGTCAGTAAAGTTCAAAATTATTCAGATCAAAGTTGTTTGACGATTTAACTTGTCAAGAAGATTATTATGATTGATAAACTAAAACCTTCTTGTTGGTTCAACCCAGCGTTGCCAGTTTTTTTTTCGCCAAGTCGGGACTTTGGTACTTTTTGAGTGAAAATAGCGGATTCTTCCGTCAGAAGCGGGACATAGTAAAAAAACGTATTAATCAAAGGTTGTCAAATATTTATCTTTTTATTTGACTTAAAATTACGTTTATAGTTGACCCACGCTGAACTGTCCCACCAAACTCAATGACAGGGGGGCGCTACCATCGTTCAACTATATGGTTTCCAACATGGCAAAAATCTGAACCAGCGATCCGGTATTGACGGTGGCGCCCCACTGTCAATGTCATCGACAGGACAGTCCAGTATTTTGGAACTTTACGTGACAATAGATAGCCATAGAAAATGTATTTTAACAAAAAAATAATGATTTACTCTATCGTTAAATTTGTCTTTAGAATAAAAAAAGAAGAAAAACACAAAAATATAATAAAAAATAATTTATTCTTTAGAATAATATGGCGTTTCAAACAATACTCTGGTGAAGTGAGTGTCTCTCTCCGAAAAGCGGGACCGAGCCTGTCCCGCGCGGGACATTTAAATTTGATTTAAAAATCGGGACGTCCCGCCAAAATCGGGACGTCTGGCAACACTGGTTCAACCTGCCATTATCTATTAATTAAAAAAAACTACATTTTGTAACATTGCACTGATGGGATAGAAAAATAAACAAGCAAAACCTTATTCGTTAGCAAACGTCATATTTATTTAAATGTTAGCAGCAATGTTTCTTGCACGGTTATGTTGGCAGGTTTGACTCTTACAGTACCTAGTGCAAGCGAAAACCGACACCACGGTAATACTATCTATACAGTATTCCAACTCGGCCATATTTTTGAAATAAATGTCAACAGTCGCGCGGTACGTCACAGTATGACAACATGCGATAGGGCTGCCCACCTACAGTACCCAGTTTAATTACATCTGCCTACTTACAATTTCTATCTAGTTTTGTGATTGTACTTTTTTATTTAGTTAGACAAACAAAATACTTTTTGAATGGAATAGGTTAAAAATGTGTGTTGTTTTGTGATTAGTAGATTTAATTTATTTCGTTCGTTCGTTCGTTTCAGCCGAAAGACGTCCACTGCTGGACAAAGGCCTCCCCCAAGGATTTCCACAAAGACCGGTCCTGCGCCGCTTGCATCCAGGTACTTCCCGCGACCTTTACCAGCCTTACCTTTAATTTATTTAAAACTACGTAAATAATTTTGAAACTTTAATAATCATAATGATCTGTTACGTTAATTTCGGGCGAGCGAAGTCGTGGGCAAAAGCTGGTTTAATACAATATAATTTTCATTTTAAATCAAACTGACTGAAAATGACAAATTGACTAGTTTTTGAACAATTTGACCGTAAATGACGGTCACTCAAATTCAATCAGTTTTGTCATTTTTAACACTTGGCCACCGACGTCCATTCGGCACATTCGCGACACCCCCGACTTTTGCATACCGAGCGCATACCGAGATTTGAATTTCGAAAGAAAGTTCTCGTTTCGTCTGTTTATATGAAGTTACAATACTGTATGATATTATTACCGTGCCGACACTAAGGTGACGAACCTTTTCATTCCGCGACTGTACCTACTACGAGAAGATAAATGTGTTCGCGTTAGGAATAGATTGTTTGGTACCTTTCTGTTGAACTATGTAGTTCCATACTTCGAGACAATAGCTATTGTTTGAAAGTGATAGGTATTCCCGTAGTCAATGCAATCCCAAAATAGTACATAACTGGTACCGACACAGATAAAACGGAAGCTGATTTTGACATGACACGAGTGAACCTGGTAAATAAGGCGACCTATTCACGGTCCTTGCGTACTGTGTAAGGAAATAATTGCATACTTACCCTATACCTACTTATTTCAGATAATTATCCTTATGCTTTTATGTTAACATCAGGTGGAACGTATCTTGCTAGAGGACCTAAGTACGTCCTGACTCCTGCAAGGAATACCTATAATTTTAATTAACTATATCTGATTCTGAACTATCGGTTAGGTAGGAAACATTTTACTAGTCAAAACCGATTTATAAACTTACATTGCGACTAAATAAGTTTCGGTGCGTGAGCAGACGGCTTTATTTAAAGGGAGGGCACGTGACTGACAACCACCACAAGGGTAAGTGGTGAACAGCACGTGTATTTTATTATTTTTGTATAATGGACGAGAACTGTTTACCTTCTGACCAATATGGAACCACATTTTATCTCCTCTCGGTCAATAAAGTTGCAAGCAATCAAACGATCGACAAAACAAATAAAAAGAAAATTCAGTTTTCCATCAGTCACCTCACCTAATAAATAGAAAGCAGCCTGAAAAGTAATATACATGTTACTGTAAAAGCTCGAATTGCAGTAAATTCTAAGATATTCCAGTAAAACCTAAGATCTACCAATTCCTAATGGTAAATGTCCCAAAANAAAGTAATATACATATGTCAATCTCAAATACAATGGACAAAGAGGGACAAAGACAGAATTACATTACCTGTAGCAAATATGTACTTATTTAAGTTACTGATTTGTATTGTTGTGTCGACCTTTCTGAACCCTACATTGGGAAGGCTAAGGATGTCGGTATCTGAATACTTAGTTCAAATCGTTATCGATATTTGAATACAATTTTTCGAACTAATAATTGTGTATTATTCACCTGAAAAGGTAGAACTAAGAGATGCCTGTAACCTATTTATAAGAACCCTTGTAACCTTTGTTCATACACAATAAAGACTTTATTACTTTATTCAAAAAATCCATACAGCAAACGGCTTCAGTTATAGCAATAGTAATAATTTAATAAACTATTGGCCAACTTAAAATCGATGGTCTGCGCCTAATCTTAGTTCAACCGTGCCTGCTTTTTGATTTTGAATCATAATAGTGTTCCATTAGCGTCGTTTCTGTATTTTGGGGTCCACGGTCACTGGTGCTCATGCCAACAATGTATCTTATTGTGAGAAGAACAAAACTGAGGACACCGTTGTCAAGAGCCTAGTCTTATTTTCGGATTATAGGAAGCTCAAAGACAGACTGATGTACCTACTTAGGTAACCATAAGCACGGGCAGTTAAGTAGGTAAAGACTTCAGTCCTTATAAAATGGTTTTTAAATCTATCTCATCGTTAAATATCTTTTGAAACGATCAATGAATGCTTTTATTTATACCTACTATTACGAGTATACACCAATAAATCATCGATTGTTTATTGAAATACTTATCGAGCACGGTACCGCACGGTAACACAAAAGGTGATTGTGTCAAATAAGTTTCAAATTCGGCCCATTCTTGCGTAATGATGGTAGACTATAGTGCCGAGATTTTAAGGACAAAGGTTCGAGTTCTGATTAGATATCGGGTGGCTGGCAGGTGGAAGGATTGCGTCACTGTTCTTCAATTTGGACCTTCTAAAGGTCCTCGTAAAAGGGTTTTGATCGTTCTTCATTCAAGAGATTAGGTCCGTTTTGGCAATTTGTCTCCCGGATCGGCCCGCGTTGACAAAGTAACTTGTTACGAGGCAGAACTATGAGGTAGAGGTAAATTGGTGATTAACCGGGCTTCATCTTTCTAGATGTTCCCAATTAAAATACAGGACTAAATTTAGTTTCTATCAACTAGAAATAGAGTACTAATTGCTACAATAATAAGCTCTTTTCAGGGTTCAGAAATATATTATGAATGTAATAAGTAGAAGAAATTTTTGCTTTGGTACGGGATTATTAATATTTCCCACCGCTTCGTTTCCACCACTGCAAGACCTGTGAAGCCAGGATAACTGCTTCTTCACTAATAAAAGGACCAGTCAAGGAAGTTATTCCCCTGTCATTGGTTCCGCTATGAAATTGTCTCGATTGATGGTGTCATCATCATCATTAAGCATTAGATATGTATAAGTATTTCTTAGGGATCAATTACTTACCTAACTAACAATAATATTAAATAATCTTATACTTAGATAAAGTAAGGAGAGCTTATGCAGAAGGTGTTCCCATTTTCCAAATAGGATTTAAAACTTTTATTTTTTATAATATTTCCACAGAATTTTCAATATGATTTATTATCGAGTTCAATAAGCTATTTTACTATTGGCAATAAAATATTATTTCGCTTCTACTTCAAGTTTCGAAGAATTATGAGTGAATAATAATCCAAGCTATAGTTTATGAATTCCGTTAAAACATGTGATGTAGATCATTAAATTAGGATTCTAAATTTTCACCGATCGCATTTTTATGGTGAAAAATTACCGACTAAAGTTATTAACAAAGAAAAATGGATTATTAATATTTTGAATGCGAAAAAATTATGTAGGGGAGAGGGGGGCAGCTTTGGACAGGGGCAGCTTAGAACAAATGAATTTAAAAATCACTGGTTTAGGCTACAATGGTATAAATCACAATTTATATTGCCAGCACTGATGCGCATAGCCGTCACATCTCATTTTTAATATTTAACTGTAAGTTAACCGGTAAAAGTGTTTTTTTGTTTTTGACTGCTAATTTCGCACTTTTTTATTTTGGTTCTAAGGATTTTGTGGACGTAGTTTTATAAAATAGTAAGTGGTTTGTTTACTATATGGAAGTTTAAATAGTTTCAATGGAGATTTAATAAGAAATTGCAATATAAAAGTATCNGCCATATTTTTGAAATAAATGTCAACAGTCGCGCGGTACGTCACAGTATGACAACATGCGATAGGGCTGCCCACCTACAGTACCCAGTTTAATTACATCTGCCTACTTACAATTTCTATCTAGTTTTGTGATTGTACTTTTTTATTTAGTTAGACAAACAAAATACTTTGTGAATGGAATAGGTTAAAAATGTGTGTTGCTTTGTGATTAGTAGATTTAATTTATTTCGTTCGTTCGTTCGTTTCAGCCGAAAGACGTCCACTGCTGGACAAAGGCCTCCCCCAAGGATTTCCACAAAGACCGGTCCTGCGCCGCTTGCATCCAGGTACTTCCCGCGACCTTTACCAGCCTTACCTTTAATTTATTTAAAACTACGTAAATAATTTTGAAACTTTAATAATCATAATGATCTGTTACGTTAATTTCGGGCGAGCGAAGTCGTGGGCAAAAGCTGGTTTAATACAATATAATTTTCATTTTAAATCAAACTGACTGAAAATGACAAATTGACTAGTTTTTGAACAATTTGACCGTAAATGACGGTCACTCAAATTCAATCAGTTNTAGGGATATGGCGTCGAATTGTGTCGAAAAATCTGTAAAATTGGAAGTCTAAATTAAAAAGCGTAGTGTTACATTTATTATATGCGATGATTAATTGATGCTACTCTGTTTTATTTACAGTGGTAAAATTCGCAATTATTCTAATGTCTGGTGTACTAGGTAGAAAATGGTCGGGACCTAAAAACGATCCCTTGATTTTCATTGCGAATCCTGTTGAAGCCGACATGCCTGGTCACTGGATGCCTTTGAGCATCGTCAAGGTCATCCTTGAGAAGACCACCCCTAAGCCGGTCACTTTCCCATCGAGGAAACCACTTAAAATTACCATGCCTCCAACAACTCCTACTACTACAACAACAGAAGCTCCTACAACTACTGAAGCTTCTACAACGACTGAAGCTGCAACGATGACTACAGAAGCTGCAACGACTACAGAAGCTGCAACGACTACAGAAGCTGTGACAACTACAGAAGCTGCGACAATTACAGAAGCTGCGACAACTACAGAAGCTTCTACAACGACAGAAGCTACAACAACTACAGAAGCACCAACAACGACTACAGAAGCTCCCACAACGACTACAGAAGCACCAACAACGACTACAGAAGCTCCCACAACGACTACAGAAGCTCCCACAACGACTACAGAAGCTCCAACAACAACAGAAGCTACGACAACTACGACAACAACAGAAGCAACGACAACTACGACAACCACAGAAGCTACGACAACTACGACGACAACCACTACAACAACACAAGCTCCATCAACGAAACGGATGCCAAAACGAGGTTCAACTAGAAAAGATAAGGACTCGCATGCCAATATGAATGCGAAAAAATGAATTATTGAATCTTTTTTAAAAAGCAGATTGTACAAATTTTTTGGAGAGTCAGTTAAAACAAAAATCTCTGAAGTAATTAAGTAATTTACAATCTTAATCCCGTCCTGATATCATACTTGCATCCTTACTTACATCCGCCTTTGTTAATTTACTATCTATTATTTAATGGAATATTGAAACAGTTAATTTTGTCTAATTATTCAGGTAGCAGGCAGGTACTGTCTGTCCAGCGTAGAGCGTGTAGTTAAGCCTCATCCTCCATTTACCTCTGGTAAATTATAGAGGCTGCGTTCTGCAGTGGAGCTTGATGATATACCTACTGGTAGTAGTAACACAGATACTAAAGTTATATTCAAATGAAGAAAGATGAATATCAGAAAGAGACTTCTAATAACATTAAAATGGTCAAAGAAAAATCTTGCATTCCTATCTACCTACAAGCACAAGTAATAAAATTGCTATCCACTCGTAAACTTCTTGCAAAACTTGACTGTACAATATTTTGAAAAGTTCTCTTAACCAAGCTGCATTTTCAGGAAAGCCATGTACTTTTTCGTAGATCAGGTAACCTTTTTGAATTAACTGACAATTTAATAGGTCTATAAAATATTGTAAAAGAATTATTGCAATGTAATCTAATATGGCCAGATGAAAAAACTGTAAAAGACAAACTGTGTCAAGGCTGACCGCCGACCATTGGCATGGAATCAACGGGATAAAAGAAACCCTGTGGGGAGCGCAAAATTGAAAACTTGATGAGAAATACGCTTTTCTGAAGGAGAAAATTGAACTAAAATTATTGTAAGTGCCTTGGTTATGTTGTTGTTTCAGCTCTTTTTTAATAAAATTTATAGTTATAACTGGTTCGGGTAACTTGTTCAAAAATTATAGTCACTGGATGTATAGCACATAAAAGCGTTGTTGTAAATGTTTTTAACTGCATAAATTTCTAATCAAATAAATGTGTTATAAAATGCTAAAACAGGTATATTACCTTTTTAAATAATGAGTATAACTACAAATCAACACTCTTTAAGTGTAATTATTGAAAAATGAAATGAATATATTATAATTTACTTTTCTCTACACTGCTATTTACTAAGAAGTAGAGATGGGTTATACCTACTAGGTACATTTGATACTAGGTGCACCTATTCCAAGTATTTATTAATACTTGATCCAAATACCTATTCCACCTAGTACGTAGTAATTGAGAATGTTACTAGGTATGCAAAATCACTTGAAACCTATGTTACAGTTAAGCTTTTACATTTACAAATACATTAGTTTTTATTTCATTCAAAAATACCCAGTAGTTATGATTTTATAGGCATTCAAAGTTCGCTTAAATATTGAGTCCCGCCGACGGTCACGTGACCCCGTGTGACGTACATTCACAGCGTCCGCTCACTAGAAAACGGATATAAACATACTTAAATATATTTTTTTTTTGTAAATACAAACTTATTATACATATTAACACCCAGACCCATCACAGAAATTAAAATTGAACCAAACCCAATTTACCATACTTGACGCGACTAGTGCGGACTAATCCACGTATTATGACTTTAAAATACAATTTTCTTTGAAAAGATACAACCGTAATATTAATAATGCAATTTGAAATTGAATAATAATGTTTTTGCTGGCTGTTGATTTATTGATATCCTCCCTTCATACTTCAACAGGCTATTCCTATCTCACACCTGCCTGCGCTCAAATTTGTTTGTCAGACAGAGACGGAGTGAATCTCTACGTTCGCACATAAGCTTAGCGAGAAATACGCGGTGCGCGTAATACACGACTACGGATTATGCAATAATAACCTCTATTACTTTGATGGTAGGGTCGGAAATCGTGTAATTTAAAAAATACTAGGTGGACGACTACGGATTATGCAATAATAACCTCTATTACTTTGATGGTAGGGTCGGAAATCGTGTAATTTAAAAAATACTAGGTGGATCAAGTATTTTAAAAATTGGAATAGGTGCCACTTAGTACTGTAAAATACCTAGTGTGTGGATCTGTTCTAGTAAATACGTCTCATCTCTACTAAGAAGGTATACTATTAAAAAATTAAAATAATGTTTCTTGTGCCTACTTTTCCTGGCTAGCATCATCCATCACAGACTGCACCTTCTCGATCAAATCATGATCGAGCACGCATTTTTTCTAAACAAAATCCTAACGCAATTTAAAAATTTTTTGATCGATGTATGCCTCAGTATCCTTCGACCTATCAGTTCCAGAAAATTTACTGCCTAGTCCCTCGATGTTGGTTTATTCTTTTGTTTGGGTGCGAAAATGTTTCTCACTTCTTAGAAACATTTTTATAGCAGGCATTTTTGTGTTCTTTCTGTACTGCCCCACTGTTTAGAGACAGTGATATATTTTCATTTCAATACTTTCAACTATTCCTAACAAATCTAGCTTGGTTTTGCGTAAGTCCATGCGTCACTGGGAACAAGATCCTAATTCAAGTCAACATGTCCTTTTCCTGAAGAAAAGAGACGAAACCATCCATTAATTTAATCCAATCTATAAGCGCTGTTCTTGAAGACAAAAACTCTGAAAGTGAAACCAAAAAAACTTGATTACGGACATTGAATCAGCCCTGACAACCCAATCGCCTTTAATGATAGCGTGGGAACATACTTCCCTTTATTCCCGTTGGACCTCCTTGATAATCATTCTTTTCCCTATTCATTCCTAGGACTCTTTGGGTCCCTAACGATCCGTTTGCGGGCAGAAAAGATTAGTTGCAAGACCTTGAATACGACCCATCCTTGATTTCAATACCTTTTGCTTAACTATAGGTAGATATTTTAAGATTTGTAATAATTTTCTTGGAATTGGGATTACCTACAGAGATAACAGGTTTGTCTTTTGAAACAATAGAGCTCATGAAGTTTATGAAATCTATTTTAGTCAATCGCAGACAGCTAGATTTAGACTTAGCTGATGCATTTAGGTCACTACTATTTAAGGTAGCCTCTGTTGTCAGCCTTTTCATGAACAATTAAGAATAAACTGGTTTGATAAAACGAGATTATTAAGTACTAATTGAGCCGGGATTAAAGTTAATCGTGGAAAATAGTGACGTAATTTTAGTTTCAAGAAAAAAACAACTTCTTAGTAACTACACATCTCTCTCATTGTTACTTAAAATCGCATAACTTTTGTTATATTCAGAGTGATCTTCCGAGCAATAACAAAGAATATAACGGCATAATATAACATTTTTCTATTCAAATAACCGTATTTGGACTATTATCTAGAACATGAATTTCATAAGGCGAAATGACCCATAGGCGGCCATTTTTCACGGCGTTGAACTTTATGGCGCGAAAAATGTTTCTTATCTCAACTAAAACCGAGGCAAGGACGCACAGAATGTACGCCTTTGGTACATTTCTTTCAGATGAGTGCGTAAATCGGTTTTCATGCGGAGGTCTACCCTGTCAATGATTGATTCTATGCACCTTTATCATCGACTTGCTTAGAATGGTGAATAAGGGAGACAGGTAGAGTCGAGTCAAAAACGTCTGGAAGAATAGGGTCTCAGAAATAAAAGATTATCTGATTGAATTTAATTAATAGGCATGTCAGCATAATGCCAATGTCCTAAATCGATGTTGAACTTGCATATAATATTAATTCAGTCTGCTTTATTTGCACGTCTAAATCACTGAAGTACCTAATTTTAATCAATTTTGGCATGAAAATAGATTGAATCTGCGAAGGAATAGGCAGAAAATGTTTTATTTTAGATAGTCACGTACGTTTGTTCATTAAAAGACTAATCAGAAAGCCATATACTTACTACTTTGTCACGCAGCGCTTTCTTATAAATTAATTAAAAGTATTCTCTCAGGAATTACCTAATCAAAAATATCTTCAACCTTTAATACCTTGATTTAATTGGAAACTATAGAGATGTCGCTTTTAATTAGTCAAATGAAGCAATAGAGTTCGTCTAGACTAGACTCTAGACAGATTTATAAAGTTAGAGATAATTTTAACATAACTCGTCGAGAATTTATTACCTATACTTTAACATGAAATATAAAACTCTCTTTAGCATGATAAATGGACATTCTTTCCGTCAGTAAATAAAGGCTTAAAATATTTTATACATTTACTAAACCTGGGTTGGCCTGATTAAAAATATTACGTGAGAAAAATGACGCAGAAAAGATTAGTTTTTCATTTGGATATTTTATTATGGCTGATTCTTAACTTTAGTGTTTTCAAAGTCATTATTAATTATATATTTTTTATATATATTTACGACCGTATTCACAAACGATGCTTGCTTGTAAATGAAACAGCAAATCAAATCAAATCTTACAGTGTTGAATAGAGCTCTGTGATTAGTTCGTGTGTGACCCTGTGCGTCCAGGCGCACAGTGAGATCTCATAGTATTTTTTGTGAATACGAGCGTTAGACAGATTTCTAACTCGTCCACGATAGTAATATAACCATGGAATTGTACCCGTTGATTAAACCTACTTTATTTACACAAAAGTAAAAAAAAAATCATTTTTTTAGAGTAAGTAATTGTAGTCCCGCTGATTGATAATACCTTTTTTTCACACAAAAGGGATAGAAAAATGTAAGTACTTTCTTCAATGACAGTTTCTTAGGATTAATAAAGTGTTACTTGACAGCTGACAAATAATACCTCCGTCAACGTAGCCCCCACCATTATTCGCGACTAAGAACAAATGGATCGGAAGTGCAAGCAGGATGAGTAATGACGTCACAAATCTCCTACCCGCAAGATTTACAAACTTTTTTAGATCCCGGTTTCTTCGGGAGCTGAAGGGATAAAATGGGCTTTGAAGGGTTCCATACTTTTATGGGATATTTTATTCAGGCATAGCTTAGGAACTGGATTTTGTCCTAAATATAGAAAAGAATAGATCAAGTTAGGAAAATCCTGAAATAATTTCAATATTTTCTATTATATTATATTAATTTCTTCTTTTTCCCGCAGATTATCCACGTAAACTACAAAATAACATAGGCCATTTATTTCTGCGGCAATATTTTCTTTCAAATAATACAAAGCTAACATTTAATTTTTTGAGTTTTATTTTCAACTTTGTTCCATAACAATCATTCTGAAAAATTTATATTTTATTACTGCAAATACTTCTTCTACATCTCTAGACTAATAAATTAGGTACATAATTTTATCGTACGTTTTGTAGCACAACGTAAAATTAGAGTAACTACAATAATAGGGTGAAACTAGACAAAGTTTGAACTGTTTTTCTTTCTTTCACATGTAAATACCTACCTGTCATTTTAGATTGGGGAATCCAAGTGATGGTCTTGCGGCCTCTTCTTCGGTTTCGCTCTGGTTGCTTGTGTAGCTTCAGTAGTGTCAGCAGGGGTATCTGTGGTAGTTTCTGTAGTAGTTTCGGTAGTAGTTTCTGTAGTAGTTTCTGTAGTAGTTTCTGTAGTAGTTTCTGTAGTAGTTTCCGCGGTAGTAGTTTCAGTGGTCGTCTCTTGCGTTGTTGTGTCCGTAGTAGCATCTGTACTAGCTGCTTCAGTCGTAGTTTCTGTTGTAGCTTCTGTTGTAGTTTCTGTTGTAGTTTCTTCTGTGGTAGTTTCTGTCGTTGTAGCCTCAGTTGTCATAAAGTCGTCATTAGAATCCGTAATCTCTTCAGCGGCTGTCGTTACTGTAGTAGTATCTGTAACCGCTTCTGTCGTTGTTTCTGATACCGTTGTGTCTTCAGGACTCTGAGGTGTTGATTTAGGTGGTGTAGGTGATGTAGGCTTTAAAGTAGTAATTATCTGTGATTTCTGCTGTGGACGTGTTATGACTACCGCTGACATTTTCGCTTTTGGGGAGCTCCCCAATATGACCTTTACTATGCTTAAAGGCATCCAATGACTTGGCATGTTGGACTCCACTGGATTTGCAATGAAAATCAATGGATCGTTGTCTTTTGCATTTAGAGTAAATGTTTTACTAATGAGTACCACTATGGTTAATCTTAAACTATTTGTACCTGAAAACACTGAAAAATTAAACAAGATTGAGCTAAATGGAATTTTAAATGACGTAATCTACAATTAATTTGAAGTGGATAATTTTGCATTAAAATAGGTATCACTCATATTTCAATGTTACCTACTTTTGTCAATTAGAAACCGTAGTCCAATCTTATTTCTAGCTATAAAATATAACTCATACTTTTATGATTGAACAAAAACATTGAATGTCTATATTTTTTTACTCTCTGATCGAGATTTTTATTCCTTACAATCCTTTTATAATTTTATTCAGGTGTCACTGTCTTTCCTCAAATCTAACACACTTCGCAGGGGTGGTACACAAGCAAATAAATAAAACAAGTTTCGCAAGTTACGAGTAGGTAAGTGCCTTACCTACGTATTTCACAACTAAGATTAGCGCTATAAAATTTTATTCACGCATTTTGTGCAGTTGAACTGTTGAAGTTATTATACCGGAAACTGAAACTCTATCCTACTCTATTGCAAGTCAAAAACCTATAATACATACATATCTAGACTAAAAGCCAAATTGTTTGTTAATTTAGGTTAACTAATATTATATTGTAACGGATTTAAATCATTTATTTATGTAGGTAACAGTGTGGTTGGATGCAGCTTGGAGAACAAGCAACACATGTATACCTACTATCTACGTAAATTGATAGAGCACGATCAATGATGTGATAGATCGTAGTGAAAATCTAATAAAACACGATTGAAACTAAGATCAAGTTTCCATCGAACAAATGCAATCTATCAAAATATATCCGACTTTAAAGATCTTTTGTAAAGAAATCATTTATCAAATACCTCTCGCTGATGCGCCTGTCACATTATATTAAAGAGAGATCCTAATGGCCAGCCAAGTTGAAAAGTTCTCCGCAGTTGGGGCCGAGGAGCCGAGGGCTGTATATTCAAAGTTGGTCGGGTAAACCCATTGTTCGATGAAAAGCGAGTTGCGCGAGATTTACTTTGACATTGGGACGTTAAGATTGTTGAAGCCTGCCTAAAGCCTACAGGCATAGTTGTATTTTGTAGGTATTTGGTATTAATTATTAAACTAGCACCAGCCGTCCTATGTTTTGAAATTTCTAGATAACTATACTTTAAAAAATCACCTCTAAGCCGCTTTATATTCAAACATGTTCTTATTTAAATTACTAGAACGCCTAAATGGTTGTGTTACCAACCTTTCGATTTAACAAGTAATTAATTAAAAGTGGAATTATTATCATAAGCTAGTCCTTAAGTTGATATTTCATCATGGCTAATACTTGCAGGAAGCTTATCTTAAGCTGACAGCCAATTACGCAAGTAATATCATATTGTTATTTTATTTAGCTCAGGCAGTGAGTAGTGAGATAGCAAAACTACGCGTCTAGCTTTATCTTTTAGTAAATAATAAATTAAAGAATAAATCGCCTGCGGAGTAGGGTAGACCGCACGAAGGAAGGCTTTAAATATCTTGACAGATAGGATAGGTCTTTAGAGCGAAATAAATCTTAAAAGGTTTTTGATTTATAACTCCATAATTCGTGTGAGAGTTTTCGTTTCTAAACAATATGTCAGAGAAACTCGGTGCAAAAATGTGTAAATTTGGCGGCAGGTCTAAAGTGGCGCTTTGTTTGCCGTGGAGAGTGCTCGGCTGTCGTGTCGCCTGACCGGGCCACTGTTGGCAAACAATGGTCACTCACGGTTGTGTAGATTTGCCAGTAAATTAATGGAAAATAGGCCGAAGTAGTAATAGTTAATCGGAAGAAGTTGATCAGTGGTTGGAAATCTCTCACTCTACGCTTGGACGCTTACTCAACCAGTGAAGGTTACGTTTGTGATCTAGAAATCAACAGTACCATAGTCCTGTAGGCATGATCAGCTCACACCCATTAGTTGATTTTTTATGCCACCTTCTGAACGCCACTATCATGAGTTAGAGAAAACCGGTAACTCTAGGCTCGTCGCCGAATGGCATGGGGCGCTATAAACAGATACGTTGCTTTATGAGACAGCTAACGATGCTAAGTACCTACGTGCTTAAAATATATCATGTAGATATTGTATTCTGATAAAAGAATCAGATCTAACTGGTGTGGTGAAGGCCGCGGGAGGTACCTGGATGCGGGCGGCGCAGGACCGGTCGTCGTGGAAATCCTTGGGAGGCCTTTGTCCAGCAGTGGACGTCATTTGGCCGAAACGAACGACGAAAGAAAATACTATAGTGTCTGCGTAAAATAATTACCTTTCTCTGGCAAATATTTAGTTTGGCTGAGCGTACCTGCTGTATGTCTCGCCAAAGCAAGCACCTCACTATATCTAAGTCAAGCGACGTCAGCGCGGGCCGAGTGCAGGCGGTTAATAAACACCCTGTATGCCACGAGATATTGCGTCGATCGTCATCATATTTTACTGTCCTTCAGCTATAGGTACATCAGTTAATAATATAGAGCATGCCTTTCCAGTGGTTCTACTACATAGTTGCACTAGTAGTATCACGGGTAATAATTTTATATTCCTTAGAACATGCAAAAAAAATTGAACTCTACTAAATAGTTACTTTTAATAGTACCAGAGATAACGCATGTAATACAGGTTGTATTTGTTGTTAAAACAACAACATTAACAACAAACTAGAAAAGGTGTGATAGGACAGGAATACAGGATATACAAGTAAAATGATTGATGAAGCTCCATGAGGGTTAGCACATTAAAGTCACAATATATTTTGCAAACCTACCAAGAATTGGTGGTGATTGAAATCCAGATATACAAAATGAAAATAATTTTGTTTACATGCGTTTGTGAGAAAATGACAATGTAGCGTCAACAAAATACACAAGTTCTCCATAAAGCTTACACAGGATATGCAAGTCTTTGATGTTGAGCTTAATCTAGCGTGAGGGCGAAGTTTAACCGCAGACTCATAAGCTCGGGAGCTTAGATTAAATATTTATCAAGTTTCTTTGGCTAACTATGGAATATTAAAATGGTCAGTAACTTGGTAACAGTTTTATAACCTAGCACCTAGGGATAACATCTAGGCGTTAAGGAATTAAATAGCATTGTAAGTATTAATTTGGTGTTTTAGGAAGTGATGTCCATAGGACGAAATAATACTTTATCATAGAAAACGATCAAGAATGATTGAGTTCAGTACAGCTGTTGACAGTTACTTATGTACAGACGGCACATAAGCTAAATACTGTCATCATCAACAGCCCTTTACAGTCCACTGCTGGACTATGAGCCTCCTCCACTATAGTGGAGGGTTTTGCCATAATCTCCACGCTTGGCGGGCGGGTTGGAGATCGCAGTTTAAAAGATTGATGTTTTTCAGAGAGCGCTGCTGCCCATTCTCTGTTTGATGTGTAGTCCCTAAGTCGCCTCTTACGACACCCGCGGGAAGAGTAGGGGTTGGTGACAAATGTATTCTACTCTGCCGTCACCACACGGCTAATAAATATAGGAGCAATTTCGCAACAAA
Organism: Ostrinia furnacalis; assembly: GCF_004193835.3. NCBI lineage: Eukaryota > Metazoa > Arthropoda > Insecta > Lepidoptera > Crambidae > Ostrinia > Ostrinia furnacalis. The sequence goes on along the minus strand of NW_021130658.1, from coordinate 102,569 downwards.
AATGTAGGTACCTTAAATATTTTGATGTGCCTTCAACTGTACTGAAACCACACTAGAATCTTTTGTGGTAAAAACAGCTGAAACGTGGTATTATGAAGCATTCATCTTGCGGTGACAACGCAAAAAATAAATAACGGGTCCACCAAGACACTACACGTGACATGACACACTTTTCTTAACATGACAGGGTTTTCAATCTTTAGGGTTTCCTTTTCACCAGGTCAGCAAATGTGAACCTTTAAGACAGCTTTTACTTAAGGGCGTCATTTATGTACTTAGTATGAAATTATCTGCAGCGCGTCTGTCGCGCGTTTGTCGCGTTGCTAAAGTCGCCTAAATGTGAGATTTATTGGCAACAAATACCTACTTTATCATCCAAGCTGTATGCAGTAAAACAGTAGAAATATCCCAATTCAAGCTTTTTTGTGAAATAAATATTCTTCAAACAGTTTTATCTCAAAAGATTTTCCTTTCAGCAACATTTGATATTACACTCGATCCATCAAACGAAATACTACGAGGTCGATGCAAATGTCCGTCATATTCCTTAAAAGCTACATTGACATGATAAATGGAACCAAATCTAGAAATAACGTCTCTGCCCAGCACTTATTTATGATACCTAATATCGAAAAAGTACGTTACTTTATGCCCTCGTTTTTGCTTTTGGAAACTAGTGTAGTTTTCCTTTTTATTTTTCGTTAAAATATTGTGATGCGAAAACCGTTCAGTGGTCTACAATGGTTCGAAAATTGAGACCTGACAAACTTTGTTTGTTTTTATCTGGACACAGAAATAGCGGATGATACCTACCTGAAATCTTGTAATTCTGAAATACACGGTTGCCTTTCATTGGGCTCCACCATTTCACGAAGCAATGTATTATCCTACAAATTAAGTAATTTACGTGTTCCTTTATTTTTTAATAGCTCAATCCTACTATTAAGTCTGGATGTTTGTTACTCTTTCACGCAAAAACTACTGAACGGATTTTATTGAAACTTTACAGTATTATTGTTTGTAACCCAGATTAACATATAGGCTATAAATTATGCCGATCTATGACACTAAATTCCACGCGCGTGAAGCCGCGGGCAAAAGCTTCTTTCATAATAAGACTTGTTATAGCCTCATGTTATCCAGTGTCCAATCCAGAAACTAGTTCCATGTTTCTAGGGACTCACCAGTAACTAAATAGGTAAAAATGCTCTGACTTTGAGCTACGATTTATCTAGATTGTCCTACCCTGTCAAAGTACTCTCAATCCGACGACACACTTTCCATCTAACAGCAAAGTGATTCTACGCCGACGATGATTTATTATGCCACTTACAAAATAGCGAGTCATAGAGCGTACTATTGCGTAGTAAGTAATTTTGTGTGTAAACAAACTTCATTCATAAAATATCAAGCCTTTTCCGCGCTCTTACCAGCCAGTGTTTACAGAGAAATGTTTTTTCTTTTGTCACGACGCTTTTGGGCGGGAAATTTAGTAGAGATGAAACGGATAGTTGTTTGGCCGGATACCGGATACCGGATATCCGGCCAGCTGCTAGGCCGGATAGCCGGATATCCGGCGGCCGGATAGTTGGCCCATTGTCTCGTTGCATGTCGTGTCGAGTTTAGCGCCGCACAGGTGCTTCGAACGCGATCAGTGGGTCTATTAGTATACTAGACTAGTCACACTTTTCGAAAATCGAATCCGTCCGAATAGAATGTCAGATTTTGCCACTTGTCTAGGGGGCAGATTAATTCGGGCGATTTTGGTTGCCAACGTGAGTGTGTGATTGAATAGCGAAAATTAAATGAGTTTACTTGCTGCGTAATCCGACTGAACTGTTTGTATACCTATTACAAAGAAATAAATAAACTGCATCATGTCATCACATCAGACCATCATCAGTGAAAAAAAGATCGCCTATTTTATTTGGCAATATTCGAAATATTATTAACAGATATTTACCATTTATGTATTGTCATTAGAGAGAATAGCCCAGAAAAAGAAATTAGTTTTTTGAAAGACCTATTATGGCTTTTTTGTAACTTTTTGGACTTTAAATAAAAGCCGTCATTATAATAAGCCATTTTATTGATATTTACCTTAAAGATTAATGTAGTTATTTCATTTTATTAATAGGAAATTGTCGTATTGTTTTAATATCCGGTATCCGGCCGGATAGTGAGTTACTATCCGGTATCCGGCCGGATAGTAAATTTAGGCCGGATATCCGGCCTACCGGATAGTTACCGGATATCCGTTTCATCTCTAAAATTTAGGCATTTGGACAGACCAAAAAGGTTTTCGTCCCAAAAATATGAATGTTTAAAATATTTCAAGAGTTTCGTTAAACGTTTGTGGAGGTTAAAAACACATTTGTAACGCATACTTTGCTTTGAATGTGGCAATTTAGATCATAGTAATACATTGCTGTAATAGGCTCTATTTGTTTTTAAAGAAGAGTACAGTTTTAATGAAAGCTTGTAGAGAATATTACCCGAATAGAGTAGTGTGTTAGTGTAAAAGTTAAGACGTATACTCATAAACGCGAGGTCGGACAAAAGACAAAACAAAAACTTATGAAATGTAATTAGAGTTTTAACTTTTTACTTATTATCGATTTGTATAAGCACAAGTTTCATATTCCAAAGCCTTTAGGTTGAAAGAGCCTCCGTGGTTTGTGTTAGAACCCAAAATGAGCAAAATACCAAGCCCTATTGTGGAACCGGTGGAATACTGGGTCTGTGCCGGTATTCAAAGGGAAAATTTAGTGTTGCCGTCATAAAGGCCGAGTAATTTCACTGTTCCGTTCTATGCAGCCTAGTTCCGCTCTCAGGTATAGGTTTTAGTGCACGTTCATACATGCGGAGCTTCGGTATACGTGGTGCAGGTCATAAGCGGATATTAATTAGTTAAAAATTAATCCAAGTCAAAGTCAAAAATGTATTTATTAGTCTGTATTTCTTCTAAGTTCAATAACGAAATGTTTGATCTGTTTAATAAAGAAATAAATTGGCAGAATTATTTTTGCATTTTAATATGGGATATGTTATGTAAAGCGGTCGCACTGGGTCCGCAGTGTAAATCAAAGTTTGGGCTGGAACAAGCGTTAACATAATGTCGTAACTTCTCTAAATGCTCGCCATTTTGAGGCTTCGGGTGTAAGTGCATGCATGAATGAAAAACGCTTGCTAAAATCAGCTTTAGACTTTAACCGAGGTACTAGAATACCCGCTTGCATAACAATTTACCCAATTATTTTTATGTTTACTTACTTATGCTTTGGAAAGTGCGTTAAATGTTGGTCCCGGTTAATAATATAATACTTGGTGTGGCGTGTGTCGATAGGACCTTCGTGGTTTTGTAACATATTGCATTGTTCAGATTTAAGAAATATCCCACAGTTGGTTCATACCGTTGCCATGCCTCATAGCTGGCCTGTGCTCTTCAGTTGGAGGTAATAATTGAATTACTTTATCTTTCCTTTTTTGAATGCGAATAGAAATGCTTCAAAAGTGTGCTCTCTGTTTTGAGATCCGCCCCACGCGAAGTGTGTGCATGAACGCAACCTTAGCCATAAAATAATAGTAGGGTAAGGTGGTGTAAGAGTGCGCACTTTAATTTTGAGACCCCATAAAAAATAAAATACCACATTTAGAAAAATCAACTTCATTTTTTTATAAACTCCGTTTATCTGTCAACAAATTATAGAAGAAGAAATCACGCTTATGTTATTAGTTAAGGTAGGAACTGAAGATATATAAAAAATGAAAATTGCGTACTCTTATACACCCAGGTGTATAAGAGTGCGCGTTGAGTCGTATAAGAGTGCGCGGATTAATTCTTAATGCACAAGTCGCACGTATACAGTCCTTGGCCTAAGTAGCCAGTACAGTGTTCATGCCACCATTGCGCGCACACTGAGCACTCGATCCAATCTTCCGTGATAAGTTCTCGACTTGTGCCTGGTTGAATTCCATAGCTCTAGCAACGCTTGTAGCAGTTGGTTGTCTCAATGATATATCAGGATATCTCTTCAAAAACACCGCAACCATTCTTTTCTAGCTAATTTAGATTCTGCATTAAACCTGTTTGGTATATCATATACTTGAGCATACTCAAAAGCTAGCTCACGCAATGCCTTTGCTGTTAATCCAAAGTACGTGTTTTTAAATGGTACCTGAACTCTTTTACAACTTCATTATTCGTATTGTTTTGTCGGGAAGAAGTTCTCTTTCTCCGAGACATGCTGTAAATACACAAAATAAAATATAGGCATAATAAATGACATTTTATTTTACCCACAACACTTCGGTAAATAAACGTCGTATAAGAGTGCGCGCGCAATCTTATACGCACACTCCGTGCGCACTCTTATACGTTTGACCCTTTTCAATCAAATTGAACCACTGCCGCCATCTATTGAGTTTTCGGGCAAGTTTTTCGAATGAATCGGTTAGCTAAGTAGGTAAGCTATTTGCATAAAAATTGAATAATTTTGTTAAACTGAAAGTCAACGAACAGAAATCTTTGCCAAATGCAATAAAATTAGATCAAAACGAGTAAAAAAGTTTCGACTCACGTGGAATCTCCTGTTTTTAACCAATTTCGATTTTTTTTCGGCAGTGTAACCTTTATCACCAACAGATCAAAATACAACTTAAGCTAGCCGCATACCCCTCCCAGGATCGACGTGACATGCGATGCGCACTCTTATCGCCCGCGCACTCTTACACCACCTTACCCTACATTTGGAAATTCCTCTACACAGGATTGTGTGAATGAACATTTTTGTGTTTATGTTTCAATTAAAATACTTCTCAAGTTCGTAAGCAGCGTAGGTAAAGGTGAAGGTTGCACTTTATCGATGTTTTTTGATTAATGACGAGAACTTATCAATCTTTAGTTAATTTTATAAACTAAGGTATTTTTTTATGACGAGAACTAACTTAATTTTGTAATCTAACAATAACGTTAGTCGCATTGCGTAGTGTCGTAGTGTGTCGCATCACGTTTGTCTCTGAACATTCCGCGCTTACTAAGTATTTGCAAAGTTAGTCCATAGATTATTGGGTCCAATCTCAAGAGGGTTGTATGTTCGTCTTCTTCCTCGGTCCCTCACTGATGAGGATCGCGACCACATAATACTAATTCTACCACCGACTGAGATCATCTTCATCCTCCAAAGGGGCGTGCAATTACCTAAAGAGGATTTAGGACGCTATTTGGATCAAATATGTAATTGCTCAATAATGAATAATAAATAAATAAAATAAATAAATAAAATTAGTTTTTGTGGTGTTTTTAATCCCTTTTTCATACGTCATATCATCGTTTAAGTCAAATGATGTCCTTGGAAGTTCACTGCTTCCAAGGATTACCACAACCGTGACTTTCACCTGATCGTCATGTCCACCTAGTGGGAGGCTTACCCAGACTACGTTTTCCGCCTCGTGGTCGCCACTTGAGGACTTTTCTTCGCCCAAACATCACACAATGTCATAAAATATCTTCTAGTTTAACACTGCTTTACTCGTATTTATTTTCTACAGTCTACCTAGAATAAAGTTATATCTAACTACAGAAACAGGCTAAGATAAACAGACAATAAATACCCAGAAGCAAGCAATAATTCAAAACATTAACGATTGGATGCAGGGTGTTGCATTACGCGCTGCAGCGCTGCATTCAGATTTATGTGCGGACTCGTGATTTGTGGACCGGAAATAGACCAGACACAAAGCCTTTGGTATTACATAGTTACAGGATTATAATGTAAAGGAAAATGTTGTAGTCGTCTTAAAACGGTTATTTTGTATGATTTTGATACTTTTTCATTTTCAGAAAATTATTAGAGGTTTTATTTTCCTCTAATAATTTACTGAAAATGAAAAAGTTTTCGATGAGTTTCCTCTTACAAGAGGACAATCAGGAGTTAAATATTAGGCATTATACATTTGAATTGAAACTTTGATACTCCATGTACTTTTTGAATAATAAAATGTGTAGACGATTAGGCACAACATTGATACCGATTGCTTTAATGCTAACACGAAATTGAATAAAAACAGCAACTCAAGCATTGAGTGGTAGTAGTAGCACAGGCATTTGTTTAATTTAAGAGACATGCAACTCTATAGGTGTACAGCTGTTGTTGTTAAATCTGTTTTCCAGCTAGCACTGCATCGCGTGACAGAATCGTAGCTTTCGTGTGAGCTGCTGTCAGTTTTTACAAGCCGGTTGTTTAGGCTAATAAAAATTAAACGCCAACTGATGATAGTAGAACGATATAAAACAACTCGTTAAATACAAATATTGTATACGGTCGACAGCACCTCAGTCGCTATACAAATATTTGTCGCATCTATTCTATAATACGATACCGCAGTGGTTAGGTTAATATGCTAAATAAGTTAAGTACCTACTATAATTTCAGAATCAGTTGTCTTTGTCATAGACTATACTTTGAAATAAAAACTCGTAGAGTAAGACAATATTGTTTTACATTTGATAACGGTGAAAAAATCCTTTTCTTTTGCCTTTTCTCCAAAATTTTACTCTATGTTGGTGGAAATATTTTCATCGCTGCAGAAAGCCCAGTCGTTTCCATAGAAATGGATGATTTCAGTATTGAAAGTAGATACCAATCTCCGACTTGACTACATACAGAATGTCGTGTGATAAAGCCTGCACTCCGTGTCCCGCCCAGGACTAGGGTCACCACATGACTGAATTTGATAGGATATGAGCTACCATTAAAAGATACTATGTGCTGTCTGCTTTCATGTTTAGAAAGGTTATTTTTTGCAACTAACTCGATATTGTAAACTATTAGAATAAGTTCTAACAACCCGATTTGCGATTGCGATAGACGTGTGGTTGAGTGGATGTCGTAAAAGGTGACTAAGGACAAAATAATATGCCAATACCAGACCTTCCCTCGTCTGGCCAGCGTGGAAAATGTAGTCGAATAAATCCTCCATTTGCCTCTGGTAAATACGAACGAGGGTCGTGGTAGACTTATTATAATACTTACTTATAATGTTTATGACAGTCGCGATGTTTTAATTCGCCTATTGGATGGTGGTGGTGATAGTCTTAATTCACCTGGACCCTGAAATCCTGGAATATATTGACTGTTGCGGCTTAAAAAATCAAGAATACCTAATATGGATATGTTTTCCCAACGCCTGGTAACCCTACTCAGTCAGAACTCGAGTGGGCAGCTTTCTACGATATGGAACCGTGATGTGTGCGGCACGAATTAAATTAGCCCGCCTGTACTGTGGTGTGACGTCACGCCGATGCGAAACCAGACTTTATTAAAATTTATTGCAACCGCTGAATTAATTTGATGAAAAACGTGGAATAATTAATTTTTTGAATGTTATGGTATTTTTCGGTTATTATGGAACTTCGGCCAATTTTGTTTGATACTTACGCCCGTACATTACTATGAGGTCTCACAGTGCGCATGGACACACAGGGTCACACACGAACCAATCACAGAGCTCTATTCAACGCTGTGAGTTCGATTTGCTGCTTCATTTAAGCTAGCATCGTTTGTGAATACGGGCATTAAGTAAGTTTGTTGTAGAGTACATAGTACTACTAAATTTTAGTTAATGCTGATATTTATTTTCGATCGTCGGTACACTATTACTGGGTGTCTATTTACAAAAAAAATATTAGCTGAATGAAAATAAAATATTACTACGATAATGTAATACAAGGGACATCTAAACGGATTAAATCCGTCTGGATATCCTTTTGCTGTTTTGATTGCTGTAAAGCCTAACTTTAGGCAACAAAAACATACCCTTTTTTAGAAGTTGGCTAATAATATAATTTTTGAAAGCGAATTTCGGAGTAAATCTGTCCCTCGGGCGAAGATAAGCCCTCTGGACGGAGGACGAATGCGTAATGGAGGGGAATTTATGACTCCCTGGGTATTAAATGCTTGTGACGTCCGAAAAGTTTTTAAACAAATTAATACTCATTACTTTCCCTTTCTTATAATAAGAAAATTCCAGGTCTTAAGCCCAGGTCCATAAGTTAGCACTTTAATAAGGGCGGCCCTTAATGGATTTTATTTGCTTTACTTTGCAATACCTAGCCATTTTCATCAATTCTTTTTATATAAACTAATCTTACTTTCATTCCTAGATGTTATTTAGTCAATTTATGTCTTTTATGTGTATTAAAGTAATCTATTTAGATCCTCAATATTTACAAAGGCGATCGAGAAAGATTTGATAGTCATAGCTACAAAGAGATTTCTCTGTTTATAGACAAAATGAAACGTAATATTAATAGTTGTTTAGGTAGGTGTTGTGTGTGAATATCTAGCTTCCAAACAAATCTTACTCAGATAGGGTTAAGTATTTAATTGTAGATTAATACTACAATGTTTAAACCTTTTTTACCTGACTGCGCCAGAAGGAGGGTTATGTTTTTCAAAAGAACCTTTTTTGAACAAATAACAATTTTTCGAGCCTTCCTCTAACCAGTATATGTGGTGATCCCTAAACTGTCGCGCACAAATATTTATTAGAGAACCCTCGTCCGTTATAATGAATATGTCAATAATCCGCGGAAAACGGCCTTTTTCTCTTTGGGCAATGCAGATTATTCAGTATTTTGTACGGTTTAGGTACATTACTGTATGTTTGTGTTCCGCTAAAATAGTTATCCCTTCAAGTAGGTACTAGCTAATCGAGACACAATAGAAATAATCGAATGCGACCATTTGGGGTCCCACGATATATTTTATAATCATGAGTTGATATAAGTAAGTATTCTTATTCGACTAAAACTTTAGTAACGCAAAGAAAAAGTGATCCTCCTTACAGATTGAGTTTGGTTATATTGGTGGACTTCCCGAAGTAAAAATAGTCATAAAACAAATGATGCAGGGTTATTTTTTTAAATCTATCGAGCTTCCAAATTACTGGCAACTCTCAAGTTTTTTACCGAAAACAGAAACTCTCAAATAAGCGGCATAAAAAATGAAATATCCTGTATATCATTTAACATTCAGTCAAACCTGAAAACCTGCTTTGTGCTGCATTAAAAAGAACTAAATATTGTTTAGACATTGAATAATTTAAAATAACCCGAACTTTCTTTCTCGACAAGCGTTCAATACCAACATTCAATCATATTGAAACACTTTTGACATTCAATAAAACTCGTTCGGAACACAGACCCTTTCCGATGCATGAGCATAATATTTCCAAAGTTGCATTTTCCGCAAGTGCGCCTGTCTAGGCGGGCGGAAATCTTAAGTTGCTCGTGAGGTTGCACAGTCAGCACTATTTTAGTTAGCGCATCTGAAGCTAGTGTTTAGGTATTTGAAACCTTATTGCATGTGCTTCGTGGTTTTTATCTGTTAATTTTTTTTTCTGTAGGTTAAATAATAGAGAGAGAGAGAGAAGATTTACAACAGGCTGTAATGTTAATAAATTAAAAACTTATCAAGATTTGGAAACACAATGGACTCGGCGTGCGCATGAAAATTGTTTTCTGCAATTAAAACTAAGAAAATGCAACGAACTGAAAGTGACTGAAATTCCGACTAGGCTTTTTTAAATTCCTTCTACTAGGAATTTTTGAGATTTTATTTCACAAATATTTTAGATGTGTTACTTTGTGCTTTTACTTAGGTACCTATATTTTTGCAGTTTCTGAATATTGAGATTTAAGCTCCCTCAAGCCAAGACGACCTTTAATAGAGAGACTCTAAAGGTAATTTCAGATAGCCAAAGTGCGTACAAGCAAGGCGCAAACAATTTCGTAGAAATGTGAACTCACCTTTAAACCGGGTAACAAAGTTAAGGCAGCTCTTAGCACTGATACGATTACGTAACACTATCTACGCATCCAATTAATTAAGAGGCTCTTCATTATTTACACGCACCTCCTGAATAAAGCAGTCTTCAGAAGTATGACTTATCTTTACTGTTAATTTTTCAGCGTAGAGTCGTTTTTAATTCCAATTGATCAGCTTTCTTTTAATCTATACTTCTATACTAATCTATACTAATATTATAAATGCGAAAGTAACTCTGTCTGTCTGTCTCGCTTTCACGCCTAAGCCACCGAACCGATTTTGATGAAATTTGGCATAGAAATAGTTTGAGTCCCGAGAAAGGACATAGGGTAGTTTTTATCTCGGTTTTTGAAACAGGGACGCGCGCGATAAAGTTTTTCTGTGACAGACAAAATCACGCGGGCGAAGCCGCGGGCGGAAAGCTAGTAGGTATNATAATGAATAATAAATAAATAAATAAATAAAATAAATACATAAATAAAATTAGTTTTTGTGGTGTTTTTAATCCCTTTTTCATACGTCATATCATCGTTTAAGTCAAATGATGTCCTTGGAAGTTCACTGCTTCCAAGGATTACCAAAACCGTGACTTTCACCTGATCGTCATGTCCACCTAGTGGGAGGCTTACCCAGACTTCGTTTTCCGCCCCGTGGTCGCCACTTGAGGACTTTTCTTCGCCCCAACGTCACACAATGCCATAAAATATCTCCTAGTTTGTGTTGCTGCTTTAACACTGCTTTAATCTTATTTATTTTCTACAGTCTACCTGCAATAAAGCTCTATCAAACCTCTGAAACAGGCTAAGATAAACACACAATAAATACCCAGAAGCAAGCAATAATTCAAAACATTAACGATTGGATGCAGTGTATTGCATTACGCGCTGCAGCGCTGCATTCGGATTTATGTGCGGACTCGTGATTTGTGGACCGGAAATAGACCAGACACAAAGCCTTTGGTATTACATAGTTACAGGATTATAATAATGTACAGGAAAATGTTGTAGTCTGTAGGATAGTAGAGATCTCATTAAACAAACGATTATTTTTTATAAAGTTTTTGTGAGAGGACAATCAGGGGTTAAATATTGTGAGTTTTGCATTTAAGTGGCTCTACATTTTTTGTACCTATTATTCCACGTTATTGTATTTTTCACTAATAAATGCAACAATCGTAGTCTAACATAGTAGCGATGTCCATAATTGTATCTGTATCAACAGCAACCTCAAATATTGAGCTTGATTGACAGCTATAGCAGCATAAGACGTGACGTGACGGAAGACGTAATGTGGGCAGGCCTCCCACTAGGTGGACCGACGATCTGGTGAAGGTCGCGAGAAGTTCCTGAAAGTGGGCGGCGCGGGACCGGTCTTTGTGGAAATCCTTCGGGGGGGCATTTTTCCAGCAGTGTACGTCATTCGCCTGAAACGAACGAACAAATAGCAGCATAGCACAGGCATTTGTTTAATTAAAGACATGCAACTATAATGTTGTTGTCAAATCTGTTTTCAAGCTAGCACTGCATCGCCTGACAGAATCGTAGCTTTCGTGTGAGCTGCTGTCAGTTTTCACAAGCCGGTTGTTTAGGCTAATAAAAATTAAACGCCAACTGATGATAGAACAATACAAATAACTCGTTAAATACAAATTGTACGGTTGACAGCACATCAGTTTCTATACAAATATTTGTAACAAAATAGCACCAGTTCTATAAAAGATACCGCAATGTTTAGGTTAATATGCTGTCGTCTGTAGTACCTACTAGAAATTATAGACCTACAGGACATAAAACTGTATTACCTACTGTACTAATTACATGTCCTTTTGTTTTAGATTTGATGACAGTAAAAAATCCTTTTCTTTTGTCTTTTCTCCAAAATTTTACTCAATGTTCTGGAAAATATTTTTGTCGCTGCAGAAAGCCCAGTCGCTTCCATGGAAATGGATGATTTCAGTATTGAAAGTAGATACCAATCTCCGACTTGACTACATACAGAATGTCGTGTGATAAAGCCTGCACTCTGTGTCCCGCCCAGGACTAGGGTCACCACATGACTGAATTTGATAGGATATGTGCTACCATTAAAAGATGCTATGTGCTGTCTGCTTTCATGTCTAGAAAGGTTATTTTTTGCAACTAACTCGATATTGTAAACTATTAGAATAAGTTCTAACAACCCGATTTGCGATTGCGATAGACGTGTGGTTGAGTGGATGTCGTAAAAGGTGACTAAGACAAAATAATATGCCAATACCAGACCTTCCCTCGTCTGGCCAGCGTGGAAAATGTAGTCGAATAAATCCTCCATTTGCCTCTGGTAAATACGAACGAGGGTCGTGGTAGACTTATTATAATACTTACTTATAATGTCTTTATGACCGTCGCGATATTTTAATTCGCCTATTGGATGGTGGTGGTGATAGTCTTAATTCACCTGGACCCTGAAATCCTGGAATATATTGACTGTTGCGGCTTAAAAAATCAAGAATACCTAATATGGATATGTTTTCCCAACGCCTGGTAACCCTACTCAGTCAGAACTCGAGTGGGCAGCTTTCTACAATATGGAACCGTGATGTGTGCGGCACGAATTAAATTAGCCCGCCTGTACTGTGGTGTGACGTCACGCCGATGCGAAACCAGAGTTTATTAAAATTTATTGCAACCGCTGAATTAATTTGATGAAAAACGTGGAATAATTAATTTTTTGAATGTTATGGTATTTTTCGGTTATTATGGAACTTCGGCCATTTTTGTTTGATACTTACGCCCGTACATTACTATGAGGTCTCACAGTGCGCGTGGACACACAGGGTCACACACGAACCAATCACAGAGCTCTATTCAACGCTGTGAGTTCGATTTGCTGCTTCACTTAAGCTAGCATCGTTTGTGAATACGGGCATCAAGTAAGTTTGTTGTAGTAAGTACATACTACTAAATAGTTGATGCTGATATTTATTTTCGATCGTCGGTACCTACACTATTACTGGGTGTCTATTTACAAAAAAATCATAGCTGAATGAAAATGAAATATTACTACGAAAATTTAATACATGTAGACGGATTTAATCAGTCTAGATGTCCCTTTGCTGTTTTGATTGCTGTAAAGCCTAATTTTAGGCAACAAAAACATACCCTTTTTTAGCAGTTGGGTAATAATATAATTTTTGAAAGCGAATTTCGGAGTAAATCTGTCCCTCGGGCGAAGATAAGCCCTCTGGACGGAGGACGAATGCGTAATGGAGGGGAATTTATGACTCCCTGGGTACTAAATGCTTGTGACGTCCGAAAAGTTTTTAAACAAATTAATACTCATTACTTTCCCTTTCTTATAATAAGAAAATTCCAGGTCTTAAGCCCAGGTCCATAAGTTAGCACTTTAATAAGGACCTTGACTCCCTGAATGGATTTTATTTGCTTTACTTTGCTATACTTAGCCATTTTTATCAATTCTTTTTGTATAAACTAATCTTACTTTCATTCCTATATGTTGTTTAGTCAATAAACTTTTCTTTTATGTGTATTAAAGTAAGGCCCAGTTTTTTGATTTATAGTTAAAATAACAGATTGTTAAATTTTGCTACTAATGGTTAAATATTAACAAAATGTTAACTAATAGTTAAAAAATGTACTAAAAGCCAAGCTAACCATTGTTCGAAAAACATTTTTTTCTGATATTTAATCACTTGTCATTTGACATCTGTCAAATTTGACTATTGGTTATTTTAACTACGAATCAAAAAACCGGGCCTAAGTCGATTTGGAGTAAATAGATCCTCAATATTTACAAAGGCGATCGAGAAAGATTTGATAGTCATAGCTACAAAGAGATTTCTCTGTTTATGGACAAAATGAAACGTAATATTGATGGATGTTTAGGTAGATGTGTACCTACTACTAAATATCTAGCATCCAAACAAAACTTACTCAGATATTTAATTGTAGATGATATTACTATAGATAGATACTACTATAGATACTACAATATTTTAACCTTTTTTCAAAGAACCTTTTTTGAACCGCCTCTGTGGTTTAGTGGTAAGACCACCTGCTTCAGACGCAGAGGTTCGATTCCCAGTGGGGGCAGATTTTTCTGTTCGGTTTGGTTGGTGGTAGGGCTTGTTCTAAGTCCGCCTGGCTAGATACCACGATCTTACCTAAGTCTGTCGCCATAACAACAATGTTAACAGCATTATTGCGTTCCGGCAGTTAGAGGTAAGATAGCCAGTTCCTCCGTGGTTGAGGATTCTGGGTGAAGCTCGCTTTCACCTTCGGCCTGATCGTCACTTACCATCAGGCCAAGAGCTTCCTCGTTGTGGATAAAATAAAAACAAATAATAATTTTTCGAGCTTTCCTCTAACCAGTATACGTGGTGATCCCAAAACTGTCGCGCACAAATATTTATTAGAGAACCCTCGTCCGTTATAATGAATATGTCAATAATCCGCGGAAAACGGCCTTTTTCTCTTTAGGCAATGCAAATAGAGATTTATGACTTGTATCTGATATGTTTATTCAGTATTTATACTGTTTAGGCTATTTAATCATGAGATGAATGTTGGAAGATTATCCGAGGTAAAAGTAATCATAAACCAAATAATACAGGGTTATTTTTTAAATCTATCGAGCTTCCAAACTACCAGCAAGTATATATTAAAGGCAAGTACGGCAAGTATATAAGTTTATTTATCGAAAACAGAAACTTTCAACCAGGCTGTTTAAAGAAATATCTTAGACTGTCTCACTTAACATCAAGTGCGATTGCAGTTAAATACTTATTTGCTTTGTACTTCAGAAAAAAATGCTATTATTTTGGTTTATATGTAATAATGTAAAATAAACGGGACTTTTCCCACCTCTCGTTCCCACCACTGCAACTCCTGTGTAGCCAGGATCTACAGCTTGACCGCCATAAAAACCCAACCGATGAAGGTCAAGTTTGTTCCGGAGGAAAGTGAAACTGTCATTGGACCCGCAACGAAATTAATCAGAAGAACATAGGAGGAATGTAAAATAACTTGAACTTTCTCTCTTGACAAGCGTTCAATATCAACATTCAATCATATTCAAACGCTTTTGACATTCAATAAAACTCGTTCTGAACACAGACCCTTTCCGATGCATGTGCATAATATTTTCAAAGTTGCATTTTCCGCAAGTGCGCCTGTCTAGGCGGGCGGAAATCTTAAGTTGCTCGTGAGGTTGCACAGTCAGCACTATTTTAGTTAGCGCATCTGAAGCTATGTGTTTGACTATTTTAAACCTTATTGCATGTGCTTTTTGGTGTTTATTTGTTAACATTTTTTTTAATAATAGAGAGAGAGAGAGAGAGAAGAATTACAACAGGCTGTAATGCTAATAAATTAATAACTAATCAAGATTTGGAAACACAATGGACTCGGCGCTGTGCGCCTGAAAATTGTTTTCTGCAATTAAAACTAAGAAAATGCAACTAACTGAAAGTAAGATTATAGTGACTGAAATTCCGACTAGACTTTTTAAATTCCTTCTACTAGAAATTTTTGAGATTTTATTTCACAAATCTTTTAGATGTGTTACTTTGTGCTTTTACTCAGGTATATTTTTGCAGTTTCTGAATATTGAGATTTAAGCTCCCTCAAGCCAAGACCACCTTTAATAGAGAGACTTTAAAGGTAATTTCAGATAGCCAAAGTGCGTACAAGCAAGGCGCAAACAATTTCGTAGAAATGTGAACTCACCTTTAAACCGGGTAACAAAGTTAAGGCAGCTCTTAGCACTGATACGATTACGTAACACTATCTACGCATCCAATTAATTAAGAGGCTCTTAATTATTTACACGCACCTCCTGAATAAAGCAATCTTCAGAAGTATGGCTTTACTTTACTGTTCATTTCTCAGCGTAGAGTCGTTTTTAATTTAAATTCATAAGCTTTCTTTTAATAGGTATATAAATGTCTACGCTATTTTAGCCTTTCGATTTAAATATTTCAACTTTGAATACCGTTTTAGATTTACAAGTTGTAATTTTGAAAAGTTTGATCAGCTCTTATACAACTCTAATACGACTTAGGATCGCAAATGTTAACAATGTTCAATATCGTTTGTGTTTCGCTTCTGTTGTTCCTTTTGTTGTACAATCCCGATTTGTGGTTGCCAATTTTCATCTCGAAGCATACAATTAAAGGAAACTTGTTATCGTAAAGATTTCAATTTGATATTATAATTATTCCAAAGATGCAATGTTTGCTAGTGTATTTTATTTATGGAAAGGATGCTTAACTGTAGGTAGGTATATGTAACCTGCTTCTGTATTTCCTGAACACTTTAATCCGGGCGTTTTCAAGGAGAGAGTGAATAGGCACTTACAGGGCAGATATGTTCCATCCTAGAATGCATCTCACTTAACACCAGGTGCGATTGCGGTCAAATACCTGCCTTGTCTAGCATTAAAAAAAAACTTTAATTTGAATCGCAATCTCATAAGTTCTCTTAGTTTTTGTATCTAAATAAAATGTTGATGATTTTTTTATGGTCCTTTCATAGAACTTGCTAGCAATTAAGTCCTAAGAATAGAAGAGTTGTGATCTACTATCAAAGATCTTCGTGGTAGGTTTTTATAGGCCTCTCACTTGTTTTTTTTCATAGTAGTAGGGAATTTAGTGCAATGATTTGTATGGAGACCCCTCCACTTTGGTATAGAAGGCTCATTTTTGCAACAGTGGTTCTTTGGGTGCTCCTGAGTGGATTTCCGTCGGTAGACATCGGGAACCCCCCCTGTGGTAGCAGGGGGAGGGGGGGCAAGTTTCCTTCCGCCGTGCTTCACTTTAAGGCCCATATCTTCAAAACTATGGGTATTAGGGCAAGTGCGGTATCANATTTGTATCGCAATCTCACAATTTCACTCTATAACAGGTGCAGATTTTTCTCACTTTATGGCGGTTATCACACTGCGCCGCGCTCCGCCGCGGAGCGCGGGGCGACAGATTTAATCATTGTATGCCAGTACCTCAGTTTGTATAGAAAACACGCGCGGCACTTCACACTGACAACGCGTCCGCGCGTGTGATTTTTTATATGAAAATCACGCGCTCCGCGGCGGAGCGCGGCGCAGTGTGATAACCGCCTATAACAGATTTTTGCATGTAAAATGTTAATGATTTTTTTATGGTCTTTTCATATAACTTGCTAGCAACTAAGTCCTAAGAATAGAAGAGTTGTGATCTACTATCAAAGATCTTCGTGGTAGGTCTTTGTGGGTTGGATTCGCACTTGTTTTTTTTTTCATAGCAGAGACCGTCTCTTAAAAAGGCTGAAGATAAAAGTATTTGAATTATCTCTCTATTATTTTTAAACTACTTATGCCATAAACTAAGAATGACTTTGCATTTCTGATTTAGAAGATCAATATTAGATTTAATGTTCTATGAAGGTTTATCTACTAATTTCAAATGAATAACCTACACCAGCGTTGAAATATTTATAACATCCACCTTAAAAATACTTCAATTTGTGGACAAAATAATACTATTCAGAAAAAGCTGGATATTTCTTGAAAGTTCCGCCTACAAACGTCTAGACCAGTGGTTCTTAACCGGTGGTTCTTAACTTGCACACCTTGGTTAAAACCACTTTTAACTGATTTTTGCAGTCAAACTGGTTTTGACCGATTATGAGGTGGTCCCTGACAAGACAGAAATTTGGTAAAATGGTCCCTCATGACTTAAAGGTTAAGAACCACTGGTCTAGACCAAAAGGAGTAGGAATTGAATTATTTAGCGATTGTTGGTTTAACTCGAATAAGGGTACCGGATTTATTTATAAACCATGACTTTTGTAAATGTGAGATATTGGACTATTTCCATGAATTCATAACTAAAGCCGCCTAGTGGTACAGTCAAGTTAATAAATAATTTTGGCAGTGCTAACGTTTCAAAATGTTGTTAGAGTTTTAAGGATCATGTAATTGAATACAAACTCAAACATAAATAAAATCTAAATATGTATACAGGGTGTCCCGTAATGCAACGTCAAGCCGGAACTGGGTGTTGAGGCCAGTTATGCTGGTTATCAGAAAAATATAAAAAAAATCTATGTGGCATTTTGTCAAAATAATAGGCATTTAAAAAAAAAACAAAAAATTCTACTCCCGGTGATGGTCTTTTTACTCGTGTTGCCACAAATCTTCACTTTTTCCAATTTTTTTTTTGTTATGTAACCCTAAAGAATGCTTCTCTAAATTTTTATCAAAATTACAAAACCAGCTGCTCCAGCTTGGATGAAAAAAATACATTATTCCCAAAAAATTTTTCAAAATAAAAATTTTGCCTAGTTTAAACTGACTGTACTGAAAAAAAATTGTACAACGCGAGTATGGCAAGTGACGTCATAATTTGGCGCATTTAGTAAGGATTCCAAAATGGTATAACACTTGGTAAATTCTTGCTGTAATTGTCGACAATATTTGTTTTGTTGGAAATAATCCCGTTTTTAACTTTATCTACCTTGGTAAAAATTATTATTCTAATGTGCCCAAAATTCAAGTTTCTGGCTTAAGTGAGGTGGAGAAGCCATTTTAAAAGGTATGAGCGGGACGGAGAGGGCCATCTTACCAAGCAGAGATGTTATGGATAACCGTAACCGAAACTATCGGATATCCGAAATAAAAATATATCCATAACCGTAACCGAAACTGATTCAAAAGTTACGGATAGTTTCGGATAAAGGCGGAGTCTAAGGGTACAATTATTCCAAACTGCAAAACTCTATGAAATCTGCAGTATACACGCCACAGCTGCAATGCAATGCCGCGCTGCCTATTTCATAGAGTTTTGCAGTTTGCGGTCTGCGGCCCGTCTTGGAATTGTACCTTATATCTTAATATTTGTTACCAACTTGTCTGGCATTCCCTGGCACCATCTAATATGCCAGCCTGTTTTACCTTTATCATACATAGGTGTCGTCTTAGTTGGTACATAAAGTAGCTATGTGGGTCACGC
>NW_021130658.1:83390-83720 GCF_004193835.3 Ostrinia furnacalis | reverse complement strand
ACTTACTTATTAGATCAATCCAAGGGGTTCGCGTATAGGATCAGGTGCAAGCAACCAACTCGAGTCTTCCCTTTACCCGACTGGTTGGGGGTGGACCAGAGTCGATAGCAAGATGGAGCCTACATGGACCGGTTTGCCCGTAGCTGCCGAGGCTTGCCTGGAAATGGTGAGATGTAAGTGCAAGAAGTAGTGCAGAAGCTGGTGCTGTCTGAAAAAAACAACTAAAACGGTCACAGCCGTAACCTTTGTGCTAAATCATTAAGACGTTTAGACAAATTAAAGTTCTTTATTTAGTGCTTTCTTCTTATGATATTTTCAATATTAAAATGT
>NW_021130658.1:0-83357 GCF_004193835.3 Ostrinia furnacalis | reverse complement strand
TTCCATAATGCCCAGTTTGCGTACCAGTAATTGCTTGGGCTTAGGTACCTTTTATTTCCGCTTAAAGAGTCTTCTCCATGACCCTGTGTTTCCCTTTAGGAATGATTTGGAGAGGCTTATCTTATATCGTTGGAGCTTTCCCATTCAGCACTGTGCTTCTTAGATATGGCCATAATATGGCCATGAGGTATGCCGTTAGATAAAGGTAAGTATCAGTTCTGACCCAATAGGTATCGCCTCTGACCCTAGTTTCGCTAGACTGTCGGCTCTCCCATTGCATTTGATCCGTGTATGTCCAGGTATCCCACATCAGGGACACTTTTATGCCTTCCGAGTTTGTTCATCTTTAAGATTGCATCTAGAATAATTCTAGACTCAACCTTCACTGAGGCGATGGCTTTTTGTTTGAGTGCAGCCTGGCTGTGGATCAGGATGTAAATATTGCGTTTTTTACACCCCTGTTCTTTAGTGCACACATATTATAGCGTAGAATTCAGCTTGAAACACTGTAGCAAACCTCTTTAAGCGTTCACTATGTTCGAAGTGTTTACAGTAGACGCCCGTTCCCGTTCCCAAGGCCATCTTTGCAGTGGCGGCGTAAGTCGTAAGGCACCCCCTGGTAACCCCCACGATTTTGGAGTTACCTACCGATTCCAAGATTGAAAGAACATGACATAGACCGCAGACTTGCTATGCAGATGCGCCAGTGAGTACTAATCTGTGTGACATGTGTCACCCTCTGATGCTTGGCACCCGGGGCAGCACGCCCCCCCCCCCCCTACGCCGCTACTGCATCTTTGAGCTGTCAGTAAACCAGATTAGGCNCACGGGTGACTTTTGTCACAGTATGTCAACTACTAATTACTGTCATGGTGACAAAAGTTTCTGTGACTGACTGTACGGTAGTCAGTCACAGAAACTTGAATTTTGGGCACATTAGAATAATAATTTTTAACCAAGGTAGAAAAAGTTAAAAACGGGATTATTTCCAAAAAAACAAAAATTGTCGACAATTACAGCAAGAATTTACCAAGTGTTATACCATTTTGGAACTAAATGCTATACTATAATCTATACTAAATGCGCCAAATTATGACGTCACTTGCCATACTCGCGTAGTACAATTTTTTTTCAGTACAGTCAGTTTAAACTAGGCAAAATTTTTATTTTGAAATTTTTTTGGGAATAATGTATTTTTTTCATCCAAGCTGGAGCAGCTGGTTTTGTAATTTTGATAACAATTTAGAGAAGCATTTTTCAGGGTTACATAACAAAATAAAAAAATTTGGAAAAAGTGAAGATTTGTGGCAACACGAGTTAAAAGACCGTCACCGGGAGTAGAATTTTTTGATTTTTTTTAAATGCCTGTTATTTTGACAAAATGCCACATAGATTTTTTTTTATATTTTTCTGATAACCAGCATAACTTGCCTCAACACCCAGTTCCGGCTTGACGTTGCATTACGGGACACCCTGTATAACTCAAAGGTGACTGACTGACTGACTGACTGACATAGTGATCTATCAACGCACAGCCCAAACCACTGGACGGATCGGGCTGAAATTTGGCATGCAGGTAGATGTTAATGACGTAGGCATCCGCTAAGAAAGGATTTTACGAAACATCATTCCTAAGGGGGTAAAAATGGATTCACGCGTACGAAGTCGCGGGCGGCCGCTAGTGTACCTAATCATAAAAATGTTGCGGTAGTTTTGACTGCGCTACAATATTTATAATATTGGCACTGCCAATACATTTATGAACTCGACTGTACCTTATAATTTCATATAACTGGTGTAACGGACACAACGCCATGCAGTAGCAAATTTTTGTTCGAGGCAATGCAAATGGCGGAAAAAAGTGCTTGGAGCGCTTGTAAGCAAAATGCCGATCGCTAAGCGGCAAGCGCTATCACTGCTAAAAAATGAATGAATCACGTCACTATAATTATTGCAGTTAGCAGCGTTAGCAAACGTGTTCTCACCGTCAACTTTAATGTTTGTTTCTCAGCGCTAGCAAGCGCTTTTTTCCGACAAATATATTTACAAATCTTTTTATATTAGTAAATATAATACATTCCGCAATGTAAATGCCCTTCCAGATCTCCGCACTTCCGCTAGAGGCTTATTAAATCGTAATTAAATTCACCGAGTGACTGGCGATCACTTTGTTGAGTCTTTCATCTTTTATTAAAGCTCATTTTGTAAGCTTATTTGTTGTTACTCGTTTAAACTTGCAGTAATAACTTTCTCGTTTACGTTATATAGCAAATAAAAACATATTTAGTTGTTACATAGGTACGTAGTTGTAGCGAGAGACGCATTTGGAAAAAAATCTACGCAAAATTACCTACTCTAGATTAAAATCCAAAATTATCTGTAATTTTGGTTAATTTTATAAAATATCTAGGGTAAACCAGAGAGTGATTGCCCACTGGTAGTGATTGCCCGCTTTAAGAATAATATTGTCAGGCGCTGATTTTNGGTTTTTGTGAATTTTACTCAATATTTCTATTTTTTTGTATGAAAAGGCAAAAAGTTTGTTCTAGAAATGAATTCGCCATCCTTTAATTATCCGAAAATGATACCGCACTTGCCCTAATACCCATAGTTTTGAAGATATGGGCCTTAAAGTGAAGCGCGGCGGAAGGAAACTTGCCCCCCCTCCCCTGCTACCACAGGGGGGGCTCCCGATGTCTACCGACGGAAATCCACTCAAGAGCACCCAAAGAACCAATGTTGCAAAAATGAGCCTTCTAAACCAAAGTGGAGGGGTTCTTGCACTAAATTCCCTACTATAGCAGAGGCCTGTCTCTTAAAAAGGCTGAAGATGAAAGTAATTATTTGAATTATCTCTCTATTCTTTTAAACTACTTATGCCATAAACTAAGAATGACTTTGCATTTTTGATCAAATTTTATGTGGAAATAAATAAATAAAATCAATTTTTGCATGTTTAAATAAGGTCTACCTACTAATTTCATCTGAATATATAAACTGAATAACCTACACCAGAGATGAAATATTTATAACATCCACCATAAAAATACTCCAATTTGTGGACAAAAATATTACTATTCAGAAAAAGCTGGATATTTCTTGAAAGTTCCGCCTACAAGCGTCTAGACCACAAGGAGTAGGAATTGAATTATTTAGCGATTGTTGGTTTAACTCGAATAAGGGTACCGGATTTATTTATAAACCATGACTTTTGTAAATGTGAGATATTAGATTATTCAATGAATTCATAACTAAAGCCGCCTTGTTGTACAGTTGAGTTCATAAATAATTTTGGCAGTGCTAATGTTTCATAATATTCGCGTTTTAACGATGATATAATATTTGAATACAAACTCAAACATAAATAAAATGTAATCATATAAACTGTTCTTAAACATGTTGCGGTAGCGCATCGCTACTGCGCTATAATATTTTGTAAATATTAGCACTGCTAATATATTCATAAACTCGACTGTACCTCATAATTTCATATGTGTAACGGACACAACGCCATGCAGTAGCAAATTTTTGTTCGAGGCAATGCAAATGGCGGAAAAAGTGCTTGGAGCGCTTGTAAGCAAAATGCCGATCGCTAAGCGGCAAGCGCTATCACTGCTAAAAAATGAATCAATCACGTCACTATAATTATTGCAGTTAGCATCGTTAGCAAACGTGTTCTCGCCGACAACTTATATGTTTGTTTCTCAGCGCTAGCAAGCGCTTTTTTCCGACAAATATAAATATAAATCTTTTTATATTAGTAAATATAGATTCCGCAATGTAAATGCTCTTCCAGATACCCGCACTTCCGCTAGAGGCTTATTAGGGTTCCGTAGCCAAAATGGCAAAAACGGAACCCTTATAGTTTCGTCATGTCCGTCTGTCCGTCTGTCCGTCTGTCCGTCTGTCCGTCTGTCCGTCTGTCCGTCTGTCCGTCTGTCACAGCCGATTTACTCGGAAACTATAAGTACTACAGTGATGAAATTTGATGGGAATATGTGTTGTATGAACCGCTACAAAATTATGACACTAAATAGTAAAAAAAAGAATTGGGGGTGGGGCCCCCCATACATGTAACTGAGGGATGAAAATTTTTTTTCGATGTACATACCCGTGTGGGGTATCAATGGAAAGGTCTTTTAAAATGATATAAAGTTTTCTAAAAAACATTTTTCTTAAAGTGAACGGTTTTTGAGATATCAGCTCTCAAAGTCGTAAAAAGTATGTCCCCCCCCCTCTATTTTTATAACTACGGGGTATAAAATTCTAAAAAAAATAGAGGTGATGCATGCTAATTAACTCTTTCAACGATTTTTGGTTTGATCAAAGTATCTCTTATAGTTTTTGAGATAGGTTGATTAAATTGACATAATAAGTTTATTATATTTGCTGCTACGGAACCCTTTGTGCGCGAGCCCGACTCGCACTTGGCCGGTTTTTAAATCGTAATTAAATTCACCGAGTGACTGGCGATCACTTTGTTGAGTCTTTCATCTTTTATTAAAGCTCATTTTGTAAGCTTATTTGTTGTTACTCGTTTAAACTTGCAGTAATAACTTTCTCGTTTACGTTATTTAGCAAATAAAAACATATTTAGTTGTTACATAGGTACGTAGTTGTAGCGAGAGACGCATTTGGAAAAAAATCTACGCAAAATTACCTACTCTAGATTAAAATCCAAAATTATCTGTAATTTTGGTTAATTTTATAAAATATCTATAAGTTAAGTAATAGAGCTATAAAATCTTTCAGTACCTACTAGGTATGTGTTTCCAAAAATCTACGTAACTTAACACAAAGTTGTCTTAAGTTGTTTTAAACATTCGGTCAGACTTCCAAGCCCTTTCAAATTCAAGAGGTCTGACTAAGTACTACAAAAGCCGGTCAAGGGCTGCCGAGGCCTATTTGAAAGGCAAATAGGAAATTAAGAGTTTTCAGAGACGACCACTCCAATCTGTTAGGCTCTTTGATTTCTTTTAAACGTTCGTTGGAATGGAATAAAACGTTTCTCATCAATCGTTTGCGCCATTTGTTTAGACGTTTTTGTTACGATTTAAATAATTTTCAGTTGATACTTTTGGAGTCATTAATTTTGTTAGGTATGAACAGAGGTGATTATAATCTATAGGTACTAATATTTTAAAGAGGAAATATTATTTATGATTGTTTTGAACAGGCTAGGCGTAGAAGATGATTAAAAAGTACCAGGGCAACATAAATAAGTGCGCTTCGAGTAACAGTCTAGGTGCGCCACAAAATGCGCGCTTCAAGGTATACCTCATGCAAAAGCTTATTTATTTTCCGAAGTAAACAATGGCCAAGTTATTTTCCTAATAATTCTCACTAGGAACAGTGCTGGGTCATTAGTTTCGGCTTTCTTTCCTCCAAGTTCAATTTGCTTAATCGAGCTACACCGGCCGATCTCTAACTGCCGGGTAATTCTATAGTTTCACTCCAGATGCAATTACCAGGATTGAAGTGAAATTGGATGGAGTAAATTTGTTGCTGTGGCACAACTAAGAGTTTGCCATCATCCAGCAAATATCTGTCACCCTTGCTAAAGTGTTTTTAAAAATAATAATGAATAAATTAATGATTGATGAATGATGATGATACATGGGACTTGGGAAGATAATGTTATCTTTGGCTGTTAAGTAAGGAGGGTGAGTATAGACTTAGCTCATTAAAATTATTGAAAACTGATAAAAGACAAACCAAAAAAGCGGCTGAAGTCTATTAAGTACTTTAAGTTGGAGAAACTTCGGCACAAAGTAAAGGCCCTTAGTAAAAATAATCTTTTTAATTGATTCCTCGGAACTTGGCTCTTTACACTGTCGACTTTCCCTCAAGTTAAATACGATTTTATTTTAATAAAAGTTTAGCCCTGGAAAATATTTTTCCATTAGATTTTAATCAATTACCGACGCTACGTGCCAATTTATTTTTTATTTTTATTGCATTTTTCCAACGGATGCTAATTTAAAATAAGTAAAATATTTTCCTATCAAGGAAACAATTTATGTGCCAGTCTCATTTTTATTATAATTGCATTTTTCCATCGATGTTGAGTTAAAAAAGTACAACATCCTCAATTACGTTTGCGTTTCTTATTTTTAATTACGCAAAAACGGAAAACAAGCGACGGTAGCGTGTGCCCAAGCACGGTAATACCAGCCCAGGACTAGGCGAGTTTCCGAGCAAATTAAATATAATTCAGTCCCCTTAATTTTCCGGTCCCAGACGACTTTTAACTCGTAATTATTCGTTACGGAAATTGAGTTACGAGTTCAACCCGCTTTATCGGTTTTTGATGACTGTTAATGTACTTGCTGCTGGCTGATGTTTGTCTACTTAAATTAATTGGGTAAGATTGACTTGATAAGTAGCGACGTTGAATATAAATTCGATTTATAAACTGCTCCTTGAGAGTAGCAGAAACCCAGAGTTAATGACTCAAAAGCATTCTGACGCCCTAATTCACACACATTACTAT
The DNA here is from genome assembly GCF_004193835.3 of Ostrinia furnacalis. Classification (NCBI taxonomy): domain Eukaryota; kingdom Metazoa; phylum Arthropoda; class Insecta; order Lepidoptera; family Crambidae; genus Ostrinia; species Ostrinia furnacalis. The sequence continues at coordinate 76,864 of NW_021130658.1, read as the reverse complement.
GAGGTTTCACAGTGCGCGTGGACGCACAGGGTGACACGAACCAATCACATAAGTAGCTCTATTCAACGCTGTGCGTTCGATTTGCTGATTCACTTAGCAAACATCGTTTGTGGATACGGGCGTTAGTGTCTCTAAAGCATTCTGAGAAACTTCGCATTAGATTGCATCTATGTTTTGTGCATCGCGATGACATAGTAAACAACTTGGTGGACTCACACTGTGCCAAAAATATAAATGACCGTTAGGTCATTTTACTAAAACTACTTATAAATTAGGCCACAAGTTTTAATTTATTAGTTATAATAAGTTAAAACTTGTGGCCTAATTTATAAGTAGTTTTAGTAAAAGTTATTGCTAAACTGTCTCTAGCATTCTGCCACTTTAATATACGCTAAGTATCTTCGTTTGGATTTATTCCAAGTTATGTATTGTAGCTTCTAAAGTAGTAAAATGTTGTACGAAATCATTTCTATTTTCATTGCCAGATCAGATCCAACACGCACTTAAAACTATTAGTTATTATCTATCTTTCGAAGTCCTTTCCTATTTAAAAACCTGCTTACTAAAGAACGATTTATAAGTAAATCATCGGAGCACTCGCGCAGACAAATTACATTACATTCAGCGGTATCATATTCTGCAAAAACATACTGCTGTACTTATGAATCGGTCTCTCTCACACATGCAATTATTCTAGGGGAGTGAGTGAGTCAAAATAGACGACATTTCCGAAAGTTGGATTTAGATGGAAGACCATTAGCTCCGGTTCTGAAGTAACGGATTTAGTACTAAATCACATGCATTTCGAGTTAAGTATTATTAGATTAGAAAATTTTGTGTAACTACAGAGTACTTAGTTGGTAGTATTTAGTTTTTTTACTCAATCCACTTGATTGAAGCATGAATCTTTTTATGGAGTACTAATACATAGAACTTCCTTCAATAGTTGGTATCATGTCTCTACAAATTGTCTTGGCAGGCAAAAGTCATTGCTTTTAAGTGTTTCTTTTTAGAAAATAATTCATACACATAATCTCCCTTTGCATTTGATGTGGATGAATTTATTTGATTTTCTGAAAGCTTTCAAATGTACGAGATAGACACATAAGTAATTACTTTTTTACATAATATTCATATAGTTACATATTATAGTTAACAGATAAAAACAATACAGGAACTGTAGTTGCTAAAATTGGGCAAGTTTCTACGTTTGGTTGTTAATTTAATTCGACTTTCGTAGAACAAGCATGTCGATAATGAGAAAATTTTCTTATCAGCATTCGAACCAAGCCTGAGCACGAATTTTCGATAATTGCTAGCGACATGAGAACAATGCAGATTATGCTTCAGAATATTGTTTTCTTGCCTAATTTAAGTGAGCACGGAAGTCAGGAAAGGTTTAGGAAGTGTACCTATGTAGAGTCGACGTCATTAATTTATACTTAGTCGAATTCGGAATAATTTAAATTGGCACAAAGTTGATGATGGAAGATTAGACGTGCAGCTAGCGACTTTTACTACGAGTAAGTATAATGAAGAAGATTAAAAAGCATTTATGAAAATCAAACATGTTCAATCCTACTAATATTATAAATGCGAAAGTTTTGATGTCTGGCTGGATGGATGTATGTTTGTTACTCTTTCACGCAGAAACTACTGAATGGATTTTGATAAAACTTGACAGTATTATTTTTTATAACCCAGAATAACATAAAGGCTATAATTTATGACGAGCTGTGACAGACTAAATTTCACGCGGGTGAAGCCGCGGGCAAAAGCTAGTATTACATAATCAAACTTTATTTCGTTAAAATAGTCGCCACGAAGTATCAATGTCGTTCATGTTCATTATTTATTCTATTAGAAAGAAAACAAATGAACCCATCCAGTAAAGGGGTAATTTAAAAATTAGCGAGGAGATTCGATTCACTTAATTAACTTAGCTCCAGTGCCATTAAAAATGCTTTATAAGAGCTCTGGTACAGCCAATCAGGGCCCCTTAGCGTTACGACGCTATAAAACCAATCCACAATTCCATTCCCGATGTCGTGTAACGTGTGCGACCCCCTTTAGTACAGTCACACAAAGGGCAGCGTATTTTTTGGGTAGCATTTTCTTAATTTGTTTTTGCGTAGAGTTACTTATGTAGAAATAAAAACATTGTGGTTAAGGTCGGAAGGAATCGTAGGTATGTTTGTCAATTTGTCTTACAGTTAGAACATTTTCAATACTCTTTGTCGTTCAGTCTCACATTATTACGCTTTTGATAATAAAATTTCTACGTTTCCAGTAAGTATTTCGTGTAAAGCTGCCTTTAGAGCGGACGAATCTTAACAAATGCGGTACTTTGTGGTGGAATCGAAAAGGGCAGTCTATTTTTAGGCCACATTTCTTCAATCGAATGGTAAAAAGCTTGAGTAATCTTATATCTGTTCGAGTTGGTAGTCTGACTCTAGGTATATTATGACACGTTTTATTTTTATCATCTANAACGTAGGTCTGGCGTTTCTTTTATATATATAGATACCTACTAATATAATAAAGCTGAAGACTTTGTTTGTTTACTTGAACGCGCTAATCTCCGGAACTACTGGACCGATTTGAAAAAATCTTTCAATGTTAGATAGCCCATTTATCGAGGAAGGCTATAGGCTATACAACACCACGCTGCGATCAATAGGAGCTGAGTAATAATGAAAAATGTTGCGAAAACGGGTTTTCACGCGTACGAAGTCGCGGGCACAGCTAGTTATTTTATAAAATTGCTTAGATGGTTTCAGCCGAATGACATCCACTGCTGGATAAAGGCCTCTGCATTAAAATGCTTAGCTACAGTAAATTAAAATGCACTAATACTATAAAGGAAAATAACATAAAATTTCAGTGTCTCTTATTGCATTTAATGACTCTTGTGCGAATCCCTTTAGTACGGCTATATAAAACAGATGCCGATACTTTGCCGAGGGAAGCCAAGAGCACCCCTTTCCTTAATGTGTTTTATTGTACAATCAATTAAAAATTAAGCCGGGAGCTTGGTTACTAATTTATATCAATATTAATAAATGATCAATGTTTCTTTACGTTACTTAATTAAGAGCTAAAAGAGAGCCGTGATATTGGCCGTAATTATAACATTGTAGTAGCTTCAGAGGCAGTACGGTTAATAAGTTTAATTCAAACGCAGTGAAATGAGAAGCTACTCGTACTTAAAAACATTATTATGCCTATAAGTTTTGAGGAAATAACGTCCCATAGAGCGGAAATACAAGTAAATACGTTTGTACCTTTCTGAAAGCTACACATCTTTTTCGCGAAATCCTTTTCAACCCTTACTTAATCAAAAACCTAATGTGAAGGGTTCCATACCTAGTAATTAAATTGGACACAATAGCGATACAGAACGGGACCGCGGGATACCCGGGATTCAATCTGACGTTAATCCCGGGATGGTGGGTAATCATGAATGGGACCCGGAAAAGGAAAGATTTGTTCCATGGTGTAAAAGCTATTGGGCCGTTTATAATCCTTATTATAAAGTCCTATTAATATTTAGATGTTTTGTTTACAGGCAGTTAACATTGTTTCCATTTGCTAATGTATGGATGACGGCACATCAAATTTTAAACAGTGGTTATTAATAATAATAATAATAAATACTCTTTATTGCACACCACATTGTAAAAAGAAACAGAAATTCTATATTATGAAGTTTTAATTATATATAGTTGCCTCAAAAATCTAGGGCCATCAGACACTGTTCTTCATTATTAGTCGCGTTTTAGAGGTCAAGTACCTATATCGACTATTGGCCTCTGTAATCAAAGTCAGTAAGTACTAGTTAATAACTAGCAAAACTACTACTTAGATGACTAGAATTTATAGCCTGGATAACTATTATTATTCTTATGCCCGTTTTTACCATCAGTCCCTATTTTTAAGTGATCCCTGTGAAAACAAAATTCCTGTTGTGTAATTCCTGTACCATATGGGTCACTTTTAAAAATTAGGGATTGATGTTGAAAACGGGCATTAGTCATTTGTTATTGTTTGGTTCCTTCGTTACTGGTTTAGTCAAAAATCCCTCCAAATTTTTTCCCCTAATGTAATGCGTGTGGTAGAACGCTTTCAGAGCTTAGAGCCACTTCAAAAGGCTTTTTAAATAGCCTTTCAAATTAGACCCCCAATACATCACTGTAAACTAGGCATGAAAGCCAAATAGCCGTTAAATCTGTATCAGTGAAGTGAAACAACATTGGAGCAGAATTCATTTCGCATTAAGCACCAGACCCGCGCTAATGCCTCCATGGAACTGGATATTCTTTCGCTTTTGCTTTCGTATCTTTTTATTTAAGACCTAAAAGATGTGGGCTAAAAATAGAAAATATTACGGTGACCTTTTATTTGTAAGGTCTAAACTTCTATAGGTATGAACGCTTACTAGGTTTTTTCAAGTTATGATTTTTCAGGTCTAGGGATTACCTTTTTCTTTTATAGATTTCGCTTACTGCTACACATACGCCCATATTCACAAACGATGCTTAATAAGTGAAGCAGCAAATCGAATGCACAGCCTCTGTGATTGGTTCAGGTGTGGCCCTGTGCGTCCACGCATACTGTGAGACCTCATAGTAATGTTTGTGAATACCGGCGTAAGTTACAAAACTTATTCTTACGTTCTAAATCGACTGAAATCCTAAATCTTTTGAGGCAAGATACGGGATTGTATCGGTACAAAGCTATATTTTAATAACGAAGATGTATTAGACTTTGTGAAATAGCATTCTATAAATAATTCTACATTGTCTACCTTAGTACAAAGAAGTCAGACCAACCTGTAACTAAATACCTTTCATCCTATAGTATTTTCTTTCTCTAATTAGTCAGTTAAGTACTGTAATTTTACACCCTTTGAGAACCAAAGGCTCTAATTTGGTTACTAATAAACAGGCTTAAGTAACTTTGTCCGTCTTTTATCCCGAGTTGCCGTTGATAGAGACGAAAATCGCGTAATTTTGAAATCGTTTAGCATAGTAAGACCCAGCGTTATGAAATGATTGATGTTCAATTGAATTTAGGCATTAAAGCGTTTATTGAATGGTTCTGCACAATCATTTTGTATGAAAGCCCTTCGTAGCTTTGGAACGAGTAACGGTGGGTAGGCAGTTAGGCACAATCTGAAGATTTGTAAGGTAGACATAAAAGGACTTATTAATGTGGACAAGCGAAGATAATGTTAATTAGAAGCCTCTGTACTTTAGTATAGTATTAGTACGTACATGTACAAAGGTAAACAACACACAGACAATACAATTCATATAATTTGTGTGCCTAATAAAGACAAAATATTAATTTATAAACGCACAGCTGAAGTCACTGAACGGATTGTGCTGAAAGGTATGTAGATGGTTACTAAGGCGTAGGTAATTAGGCATCCTCTAAGAAAAGCTTTTCTAAATGTCATCCCCTAGGGGATAAAACGGAGGTCCTAAGTTTAACACAGCCAAAAGCTAGTAATAAGTATGTACTTACCTATTTTGTGGAGGCTGATATTTAGGTCTTGACTTAACAGGAGTCGAAAGATGGCAAATTGTATTTGAGGAAAGAACCGTTGGACTCTTAACCTTATTAACTCCGTTGAGTAGAGCGTTCGATCCAGGGGTGTTAGGTTCGATATTTTTAACCTGAAAGAGCAATGTTATTAAGTTTAGTATAATTTTCACTATCTTCATCTAATAATCGTACCTATTTAGTTTTCAAACAAAAAGCTGATGATGATAATACGATAAGCAAAATAATATTATAAAGTTTTATCCGAAAAATCTTGTTTAGATCTCTGGCATAATATGGAAATTCCCAGTTATGTTGTCGTAAACTTAAAAATATAGGGTATGGGTCGAGCCGAGCAAGTGTCGAGATGGGCTGACTTAGTGATGTGCATCTTTCGATGTCGATATCTTACAGTTAAAGCTATTTTCTATACGCCCTCTGGCTCTATTGAGTGCGTGTCTTCAATGCCAACTAACTCCAATGAGGTCTCCACAAAAGCAAGGTTATCAAACTGGACAAGTAAGACATCTAACATATTATTACAAAAAGTTTACATTCTGTTACACAAAATAAAATAAATTGAACTTACTGCGTTTAGCCAGTTGTCTTTTAACTCTTCTTCTTCTTCGTACGATGAGGTTGTCGTGCGTGGTCTTGTGCTTATTCATTGAGCTTGAAATTTTGTTCTAACACAGCCCGACGGATTAGCAAGCTGAAGTGGCAATGGGCAGGGCACATAGTACGCAGAACTGACGGCCGATGGGACAGCAAGGTTCTGGAGTGGAGGCCACAAACAGGAAAACGCAGCGTGGGACGTCCACCCACAAGGTGGACCGACGACCTGATTTATTCAAATTCAAATTCAAATTATTTATTGCATAATAATTATATTTTTATTTATTACTATAAGTCAAATGTCGACAGAGAATAGTGTTACATCACTAGCCGACTTGCTTTTATAGGGCTCCCGGGAATTCCAGGCATTGCCAGGAACTCCATGAACGTATAAAATCAACGCCGAGTAAAGTCGGTTTTTTATTCGGGAATACGTGCATCCTCGTTCAAAAGGGACTTTACGTTTGGTTTTTTTATGTTGATAAAATGAGAGTTAGATAGTATTTCCTCTTTTTATATACTGAATAGAACTTTAAATTAAAGCATTTTTGCCTTTTAGTATGCCCGTTTGCTTCAGCCAACTTTTTTTCGTGCCCTAGGTGGGCAAATGGTGGAGACCTAATAATAAAAATTTAATAAGAATTATGGAACCTTATAACTTCCTTTTTTAATGTAATAATGCTGTATAACTTTAAAATGTACGAGAAAACAATTATTAATTTAATTTAAGAAAACAATACTTTCCAATAATGGAGACTGTTATCAAGTGTGTAGGTATTGAACAAAATGGTGGCTCAAAGAAAAGGTGAACGCGGAAGTGGATTATTTAAATGCCATTATTATTAATTTGACAACGAAAAGCTGGTTTATTATTATTAACCCTGTTGTTATTAATTAAATAAAATTATCTAGCGTTAAGTTTGAATAACTTGAAAAAATCGAAATGCCAACGGTGGGAATCGAACCCAAACTAATCATATCTTGATAAGAAATATCTTACTATACACCAAAAATTTTAGAACTATTTAAAACAAATTTTGTAACAGCTGGGTATATTTTTAAACATACATAAGTAGAGAGACGCTCACATAGTAGGGATGTGCGCGTCTCACGTAAATGACAATCATAAAACAAAGCAAAAACATTTTATCATGTCAAAGTTCTTACATATTGTGGCATCAGTAAAAACGTTCATGCCATATGAATATCCGCAGAGGAGCAAAGTAATTGCCATCGTTCTCATCGGTGCTTACGGCATATTCTCTCCATGTGCTCTCTGTAGCCTTAGTACTCCATATTTTAACTACAATAAAAAAAGGTATAGTAACTTATGTCCACTGGGAAGGACAGACAACTTCAAACTTTTCCCATTTTCTTCTGATTAATTTCGTTAAGGTCCAAAGACACTTCGTGATCTCCTGGGACTAACTAAACCTTTGCTGTTATATTGGCGGTCACACGTGATCAATTTTACTCCAGTTATGTAACAGGGCTAATGTTTTAACACATCAGTGGCCTAATTCACGTATTTTGAAACAGTCAAAATGTCGTTGACGTTTAGAAGTCATCCTATTGAAAAACAGTCATAAAGACCCAATATACTGAACTGTCCTATCCGTGACATTGACAGCGGGGCGCCACCGTCAATATCGGATCGCTGGTTCCAATTTTTGCCATGTTGGAAACTATAAAGTTGAACGATGGTGGCGTCCCCTTGTCAATGAGTTTGGTGAGACAGTTGAGGTGGAATTGTGTAAAGCAATTGTAATCATTTGACAGTTCATAACGTACGATAAAGTCAAATAAACAAAGCGTTTGACAGAATAATCGTACGTTATGAACTGTCAAATGATAACGATTGCTTTACTCAATTCCACCTCAGTTTGGGTCATCTATAAATCCGTATTTACCTTTTTACGTGTCATTTCGATAGAACAACAGTTCATTTTTTTTAACATAAAGTGAGTCTGAGTACGATTCCTTTTGTTGATACATGGATTTTACTATTGGTTGTAGTAACAACTCCAGTGACAATTCTAGACATCGAGGGTTGACCGGAAAAAGGCTTAGGCTGAGTTGCACCACCTAACTTTGACCGTAGCTATGACGATAACCGGTGCTTTTTGTATGGAGTTTGACAGATTTTTTACTTTTGTCAAAGTTAAAGTAAGATGGTGTAACCCAGCCTTAAAGTATCTAGGGGTGATGGGTCGCCACATAAAGCAAAACACTGTAGCACCAATTGCCATGTCAATAGATGCTATTTTGCCACAGCAAGTATACAGTAAGGTCTACCACACAAACTTCCATTGTGCTATAAAGGCGACACAGTAATAAGTGCGGGAGTTTGGGACATATTGTTTTGATGAGAGTTGCGTGTCTACGCGCGATTACGGTACTTTCGTTTCACTTGAGAGGAGAAGCGGGAGTTATTTTTACGCTGATTAGAAATGGACTAAATATTCACATAGAAAATAGAAAAAAGGAAATAGGCAAGATGCTACATCACTACAAACAACAAATTGTTTTATGGTAAATGTAATTTTAACTAAAAGTTTATTTAGACATAACCATTGTTTTTTGTCAGAAAATAACAAATTAGTTAGGATGCAATAACTCCGTAAAATTGACCTCCACTAGTTGGGTTATTATTGGCGGTCAAGCTGTAGATCCTGGCTACACAGGAGTTGCAGCAGTATGAACGAGAGGTGGGAATAGTCCCGAATAACTCCGATAACATTCATAAATAAATATCAACTACAAACTGCAGGTTTAGGTTCTTTAGTGCATAAACACAACGATATTTTATATCAAGAAAATCGAGATTAAAACAACAACTATTTTCTTTCCACAACAGCTGAAACGATACAGATCCATTAGTTGCCGTATTTGAGAGGCGCTTCGGCCTATTGAAGGGCGGCCTTGACCCTGTCCTCTCCAGAGAACCACAGACTACAGTACTAAATAGATGTGGCACTGCAGTTTGTAACCAATTTTGTAGGAAAACCGCGAAAGACTGATTCTTCGACATCGTCAATTTATTTCTGAAGAGTATATTTTTAAGGCTTACACATTTTCGTAGCCATTAAATATTGTGATAAGCGAGCGCTACGAATACATGGGAGGAACTACGACGGGACTACAACGGGCTACGACTATCGCTACGAAGTTGCTACGACGTAGCACAGATGAAGATGTGTACGCCCGTATTCACAAACGATGCTTGCTTAAGTGAAGCAGCAAATCGAACGCACAGCGTTGAATAGAGCTCTGTGATTGGTTCGTGTGTCACCCTATGCGTCCACGCGCACTGTGAGACATCATAGTAATGTTTGTGAATACGAGGGATAGACTCGAAGCATATTGTGTAATATTGGTACAAAATATGAACTTCGAGATATCGCCAAGCATGAAAAGTTTATTGCATAGTGGAAATACTATTTTTAGTTTATGTAGGTATATTGTAGTCGAATCAATACCATAAATTAACACGTTACATATTTTATAAACGGTGAAATTACTACACTATGTCGCGACTGTGCGACCGGCGCCCGCAGTGAGTGTGCGAGCGCGATAGCAACATAATTACGCGCGAGCGATAAGGATAGGTAGCTAGGGGTCATTGGACGAAATTCTACGTGCTCACGGACCAGACTATAACTATCAATTAAAAATTATTGTTCTACTTCCTTATGACCCTGTTTTACTTACTAATAAGGTTCAGAGAAGCTTAAATGTTAAAACAAAAGGAAAATAGGTTCCAGTTGAAAAAGTAAAACCAATGGGCGTAGTTTTAGATTTTAATAAAACTCTTCTGATTTTCAATCGCATAGATTAGGTACATTAAATAATTTGAGTTACAAAATAGTTTTAATTATTCTCTAATTGTATTATTATAAACCTTAAATATTTATATCTACTGTATCTTTACTTACATAGATTTTGTAGCACAAAAAGGGAAATAATTAGTGGACTAACTTAAATTATGTTATTTTTAATTAATTGTAACATTTTTTGTTAGATGATAATTTACATTTAGTTTTTGAGTTCGGAAAAAGACATAATCAGAGGGTTTAAAAATGTTTCAAATTAATATTACCATAGTGACAACTTTATTTACATTGTCTAGTAAAAATAATATAGGTAAGACAACATCGGACTGTCAATTTCTTTCTCGAATTATTGTGGTGAATCTAGTGTAAACACACTTGATCGTGATTAAAATGTCTTTATTTTATACCATACAAGTCAATAATTGATATCTTATTTAATTCATTAATTAACTGGTTGAAAATAATCAAATTAAAATATTTATTAGTATGTAGGTACGCCCTTTTATTCATGGCACTTTTATACACGTCTCAAATATAGCTTTCCCTACCACAACTTCGGGACAACATATGGGTTGGTGTTGAGAAGAAGTGGCGGAGGAAACTTATGCCCGTTTTCACCATCAATCCCTATTTTTTAAGTGACCCCTATGAAAACAAAATTCCTGTGTGTTACCATAGGGGTCACTTAAAAATTAGGGATTGATGGTGAAAACGCGCATCAACCTTTGTCAGCCTCTTTTTCCATTAAAGAATAATGCAGAATGTTAATATTTATTTTGGAAGAAAGAAGATCTGGCAAGTACATCTTAAAAGTATACTAAAACGTTTGTTTTTATTTGTATAGAGAACAATAGTGTCTAGACAAACCTAAAAAGGATTTAGGACGCTATTTGGATCAAATATGTAATTGCTCAATAATGAATAATAAATAAATAAATAAATAAATAAATAAAAGGTCTCAAAGGCATTTCCCATTTCCGGACGGAATAGAGATTAGAATAGGTATTAAATGTATTTTGGAAATCGACTTTCTACAATGAAAACGATAGTCCTGAAAAAAGTGCTTTATTTCTACTGAAAAAAGCAGTTCATTCAACGACGTTTTGTTTAAAACTTCTCAACGAGTAGTGTAATTGACTGACAATAAAATTTTGAGAACCACCTTTAGGACTCTAGGCACCTAGGTATTTTATATTTACAACAGTATGTTACAAAGTATGTGTATTAAGCAATAAGTTGTAGCCAGTTCATTCGCAGTTTAAAATCTTTAAATTGGTTTTGTGGATACTTTAATACGACTGTTTTGTTAACTATGAAAACATAAGACTTATAGGCCCGGTTTTTTGATTCGTAGTTAAAATAACCAATGGTCAAATTAGACAGATGTCAAATGACAAGTGGTTAAATATTAGAAAAAAATGTTTTTCGAACAATGGTTAGCTTGACTTTTAATACATTTTTAAACTATTAGTTAACATTTTGTTAATATTTAACCATTAGTAGCAAAATTTAACAATTTGTTATTTTAACTATGAATCAAAAAACTGGGCCTTAGGCCCAGATTTTTTATTCGTAGTTAAATTAAGCAATAGTCAAATATTTTGACAGATGTCAAATGACAAGTGGTTAAATAACAGAAAAAATATTTTTCGAAAAATGGTTAACTTGAGTTTTAATACATTTTTTAACTATTAGTTTACACTTTGTTAACATTTAACCATTAGTAGCAAAATTTAACAATTAGTTATTTTAACTATAAATCAAAAAAACTAGGCCTTAAGAAGACAATAATTTAAAATTAAATTAACACGACAAAGAATAACTTAATTAAATTAACATAACAAGGGACAACTCAATTTTATCTCATTAGGTAAGTTTCACCCAATATCTGACTGAAAAGACGTTTCTTAGTATCTCCATTAGAATACGTAATTATTTGTACGTGTTTAAGTCGAAGAGACTGAATAAATTTGAAGACCAATTACAATGGAATGGAATTTGAAAAACATAAAATACTTATCAAGGTACCATTGTGCATAAGTGACAATTGGTTTCTCAAGCTATTGTTGTGTATCTTAGGGCACTGCACATTAGACATAACATAAGTATGTTTTAGTGTTGTTAAAGCTACATTGCACAGTATTTCACCATTAAGAATCTGAGTTTACCTACGAAGTCTTAGAATAAAATACAGGACGAATTCGACAGGGCCAAAGTAAATGTTAAGTAGGGTCAAATACTTACGAGTATTTCGAGCTTAAAACCTTTGTATCTACAATAAACATTTTGGTAAAATTTTAGTTACTTCTTCTGTATTTATTATTTCGATTTTATATTTCAGTGAATCTATTTCGATGTGTTGGTCAAATCAGGATTAGTGAAATGCAGTTGTATTTTCAATTCTCAAACCACAGAAAATTTAACTAGCTTTGCAGCTGAAAACTGCGTACAGATTTATTTAATCCCTGTTTCATATGACGTAAGGTCCAAATTATGACTTTACTTTAATACTCACAATTTCAGATTTAGTAAACGCTTGCTTTTGCTATGGTAGTAACGTGGCAGTTTTGTTGAACAATTCACTAAAATAAATTCTTACATGTTTTTTTTTCTTGTATAATCAAAAAGGAGTAGGTAACACACTGAATTCTAATGTAGTTTAAACAAGTGTTAAAAAGCTAGTTATCCACAATATTTTACCCAAAGAAAAAAAAAGAAAAATAGTTTTGAGCTTCATACAACATAAGGCATGTCGTCTACAGAACCTTTGCTTACCATAAGACATTAGTTACTAACAGTAGAATGTTCCTTAGATTAGCACCACACGACTAATAGCGTCCGACGCTCTATAGAAAACTAATTTGATATTAATTTTGTACATTCAAGAGCAATGAGACTGATATGATGATGATCATCACAAATAAGTATTGTAAGATTGTATCTTGGCTTAACTCTTTTCCTTTATTTATTTTTATTTTATTTTTCTTTATTAAGGAAACAAACAGCATGAATTAATACATGTGAACTTAATAACAACTTTACTATAAGCCTAGGCGCAGACCACGACTATTAGTTGGCCGATAGAAAAGTTACGCGCTTATGCAACTTTATGACGTATGAATTTAACTTGTCTGTTAAAAGTTGTAGGGGAGACCGAGGAGAGTTGGGACATTGTCGATTTTTTGGAACTTAGTTATTGCTAGCGAGCTAGTAACAGTGTGCGTTTTTCAGTTCAAGTCTTAAGTATCAATTCTTATTGCTCGTGATTGTAGTTACATTATACAGATATGACAAAGATAGAGAGAGAAGACGCTAAGTTTTTCTACAGGAAATTGAAAGGTAGATAGAGCTTATCCTAGTTCTATACAATTTAGTTACACATAAATACATGCATTAAGAAAAATACATAATATCGATGGTGAGACTTAATAATAGTTTGCTGTACACTTATTTAATAAACTAAATATAAAAATTAAAATAATATTCCTATTAATTACGAGAGAAATCTCTTAAATATCTTTAAGAAATAACTTAAACCATTTAGACATGAAGCTATTAAATATTAATTTGTTAAAACAATTAACTAACTTAGTGGTTTCTAGTTCTAACACCAAACTTTAAAGTAAAATTGCATTTTGCTTCAGTTACATTTAAGTTATAGACGGTGAGCTTTTTTGTGATTTAGTGTGGTTTTAAATTCATCATTTTTTTTATTTACCGAGATAGTCTTCTGTATACATAATTTGAAATCATTTTAATTATGGCAAACGTGTGAATTTGGAAATTGACGGCAGCTGACCATCGTAAGTAAGTGTGGTTCCGACTGGTTCAGGGTTCAGACAGCGATAATTGCGCGGTTGCTGGTCAGTTCTCGGACATTTTACATCAAAACTTAGCCGCACGGTTACCGCCTCAGTGCATCGCCAAGGAAAACCACCCAGAAAGTGAAGTGCAGTCATCGCACTTGAAATACCTTGATCGCAAAAACATTTCTAGTTGCATCACTTTTGGATGCAGTAACATTGTTGCCGTCATATTCCAAACCCACACTTTACACGAAGACTTTTAGCCGTAATTTCATAAATACCACGGATTTTACAGGTTTTCAAAGATATTTCAAGTAGCCCAAACTAAACATTAGTGATAGTGAGTCTCCTCGGACTTCTCGGTCTATTCAAGTTGTTCCCCGACCCTCTGACATGGACCTGGACCGCCCCGGGCATATCCACCTGTGAATGTAGACTGGCAGCTCTGGAAGTCCGGGGCGAGGGTACGCAGACGCGAAGGTCTACTGCGCTGTGCAGGCTGGCGGCGCGAGAAGACCGGGGGGTCACGGAGTGGGACACGTCTAGGGGGGTCCTTCAAACCGTAACCGCACAGCTACCCAGAAACCGGCAGTTATCGCAAACATTTCTAATTGCACCAATTAACAAATTATAGCATAGTCTTTGCCGCCATATTCCAACTCACACATAAAGAGGACTTTTAACCATAATTTCATTAATACCACGGATTTTACATATTTTCAAAGATATTTCAAGTAGCCCAAACTAAACATTAGTGATAGTGAGTCTCCTCGGACTTCTCGGTCTATTCAAGTTGCTCCCCGNATCCTACCTGCTTTGTTATGCAAAAAACTTCGTGATATGCAATGGATACTGGGCAGAAGAAGCTTGGAGAACAAACAAAATACAAATGCATCCTAAAACCTATGTAGACATTTATGGCATCGACCGGTTTACAAAGTCCACTGAAGTGATACCAAACGTCAAAGAGGATGTAGAAAATTTCAACAACTAAATTTCATCAACAAAGACTAGACCGTCATGAAATCCNGGTCTATTCAAGTTGCTCCCCGACCCTCTGACATGGACCTGGACCGCCCCGGGCATATCCACCTGTGAATGTAGACTGGCAGCTCTGGAAGTCCGGGGTGAGGGTACGCAGACGCGAAGGTCTACTGCGCTGTGCAGGCTGGCGGCGCGAGAAGACCGGGGGGTCACGGAGTGGGACACGTCTAGGGGGCCCTCAAATCGTAACCGCACAGTTATCGCCTCAGTGAGAATTACCCAGAAACCGACAGTTATCGCACGTGTCTGGCCTTAATCGCAAGGACATTGCTAGTTGAATCTATTAACAAATTACTCTAGATGCAGTAGCATGGTCTTTGCCGGCATATTCCAACTCACACATAAAGAAGACTTTTAACCATAATTTCATTAATACCACGGATTTTACAGATGTTTAAAGATAGTTCAAGTAGCCGAAACTAAACATTAGTGATAGTGAGTCTCCTCGGACTTCTCGGTCTATTCAAATTACTCCCCGACCCTCTGACATGGACTTGCACCGCCCCTGGCATATCCACCTGTGAATGTAGACTGGCAGCTCTGGAAGTCCGGGGCGAGGGTACGCAGACGCGAAGGTCTACTGCGCTGTCCAGGCTGGAGGCGCGAGAAGACCGGGGGGTCACGGGGTGGGACACGTCTAGGGGACCCTAAAAACCGTAACCGCACAGTTACCGCCTCAGCGAGAACAACCCAGAAACCGGCAGTTATCGCAAACATTTCTAGTTGCATCAATTAACAAATTACTCTGGATGCAGTAGCAAGGTCGTTGCCACCGTATTCCAACTCACACTTAAAGAAGACTTTTAGCCGTAATTTCATAAATGCCACGGACTTTACAGATTTTCAAAAATATTTCAAGTAGCCCAAACTAAACATTAGTGATAGTGAGTCTCCTCGGACTTCTCGGTCTATTCAAGTTGCTCCCCGACCCTCTGACATGGACCTGGACCGCCCCGGGCATATCCACCTGTGAATGTAGACTGGCAGCTCTGGAAGTCCGGGGCGAGGGTACGCAGACGCGAAGGTCTACTGCGCTGTGCAGGCTGGCGGCGCGAGAAGACCGGGGGGTCACGGAGTGGGACACGTCTAGGGGGCCCTCAAACCGTAACCGCACAGTTATCGTCTCAGTGAGAATTACCCAGAAACCGACAGTTATCGCACGTGTCTGGCCTTAATCGCAAGGACATTGCTAGTTGAATCTATTAACAAATTACTCTAGATGCAGTAGCATGGTCTTTGCCCCCATATTCCAACTCACACATAAAGAAGACTTTTAGCCATAATTTCATTAATACCACGGATTTTACAGATTTTTAAAGATAATTCAAGTAGCTCAAACTAAACATTAGTTATAGTGAGTCTCCTCGGACTTCTCGGTCTATTCAAGTTGTTCCCCGACCCTCTGACATGGACCTGGACCGCCCCTGGCATATCCACCTGTGAATGTAGACTGGCAGCTCTGGAAGTCCGGGGCGAGGGTACGCAGACGCGAAGGTCTACTGCGCTGTCCAGGCTGGAGGCGCGAGAAGACCGGGGGGTCACGGGGTGGGACACGTCTAGGGGACCCTAAAAACCGTAACCGCACAGTTACCGCCTCAGCGAGAACAACCCAGAAACCGGCAGTTATCGCAAACATTTCTAGTTGCATCAATTAACAAATTACTCTGGATGCAGTAGCAAGGTCGTTGCCACCGTATTCCAACTCACACTTAAAGAAGACTTTTAGCCGTAATTTCATAAATGCCACGGACTTTACAGATTTTCAAAAATATTTCAAGTAGCCCAAACTAAACATTAGTGATAGTGAGTCTCCTCGGACTTCTCGGTCTATTCAAGTTGCTCCCCGACCCTCTGACATGGACCTGGACCGCCCCGGGCATATCCACCTGTGAATGTAGACTGGCAGCTCTGGAAGTCCGGGGCGAGGGTACGCAGACGCGAAGGTCTACTGCGCTGTGCAGGCTGGCGGCGCGAGAAGATCGGGGGGTCACGGAGTGGGTCACGTTTAGGGGGGTACTTCAAACCGTAACTGCACAGCTACCGCCTCAGTGAGAACTACCCAGTAAGCGCAGTTATCGCAAACTTTGCATTGCAAATTAACAAAATATTACTCTTAAATAAAGTAGCATGGTCGTTGGCCGCCATATTCCAACTCACACATAAAGAAGACTTTTAACCATAATTTCATTAATACCACGGATTTTACAGATTTTCAAAGATAGTTCAAGTAGCCCAAACTAAACATTAGTGATAGTGAGTCTCCTCGGACTTCTCGGTCTATTCAAGTTGCTCCCCGACCCTCTGACATGGACCTGGACCGCCCCGGGCATATCCACCTGTGAATGTAGACTGGCAGCTCTGGAAGTCCGGGGTGAGGGTACGCAGACGCGAAGGTCTACTGCGCTGTGCAAGCTGGCGGCGCGAGAAGACCGGGGGGTCACGGAGTGGGTCACGTCTAGGGGGGGCACTAGGGCTGGTAAGTCGGCGGCGGAGCGCGAGCGCCGCGGGGGGCTTTCTGGGATGAGCGCCATGCTGCCTACGAAGACGGAGTTCTGGAAAAAACGACATGGTTTGTAACGATGACCTACATTACTTTTTAGATTTATGGCGCAGTATTTTAATCAAATATTTTTTGGTTATCATTTCTTATAGCTTCTTAATTACAAGCTTTCTTTCATTGAATGCTGTATTTACCTGTAAAGGCATATCTTTCAGATTTCAGCTCTCAATTCATATAACAGTGAATGCAAAATGATATGTTGTTAGTAAATCTTTAAAACAATGTAAAACTGAAGTTTTTTTTTACATTTTAGAAAAAGATGAGTATCAATGAGGAGCTGGAAAATGCTAGTTTGAACGGTAGGAATACTGTTCTCAAGATATAATCACCCCAGTCATGAATATAAGAAATATTACACAGAATAGCCCAAAATTTACCTGTCTAGGTCGATGAGCGGAGAGGTACCCACACGGCTGGTAGGAGGGAAAGGCCACGCCGCAGTCGTACGACACGCAGCCTCGCGCTAGTGATGGTCGGTGCTGCATAACAGGGCACAGATTAACAGTTGATATCCCCAAAAAGTTTAAAGAGAATAGAAAGATAGAAACCAATAAGTACAAATAAACATCAATAACAACAAAAAAAAAACAAGAAACAAAAATTAGGTAGGAATACTCGTAAAGCAGTATTTTTAAATAAAATACAGTTTTGCACATCTCATTCTTAATGATTTTGATGTTTTATTGCCGTAAAAAGAAAAAATAGGATTACCTACCTATAATCATAGTCAAAATAGTATGGTAAGTTATAGGATTTATGAAAATCATGTTATTATTGTGACACAAGTTAAGATAACGGAATCCTCATAAACGTAGGAGGAAGGCGCTGGATGCAGGCTGTTGCCAACCGGTCATTATGGAAATCAATGGGGGTGGCCTATACGGATGGCACTGATGTATTTCAACCATAACCAATAAATACTTACATGAGGCGGTACCACGACCGAGCTTTCTGCAAGCGCGCAACTTTGTCGATGCTGCTGCTGGAACTTCGGCTGGTACGGTTCTAGCATCCTGGGGAGTTCATTATTTCATTATCTACATTCAGGACAATACGAGTAACATACTATAGTGATTGGCATTTTGAAGCTTAGTGCTTTAAATAATGCTACTTATTTTAATAGAAAAACTTTGATTCATAGTCTCACTTAAATAATTCGTCAATGTACCTACGTATAATTAATGTCTTTGTAGCTCGTATGCTAAAAAGCAGTTGCTAGTATATAGCATACATATTGACTCCTAACTTTTTTCAAAAGAAAATAAACGTGTTTAAGTCAATGTTTTTTGCTATTCTCTTGGCACTGGTAACGAAATAGCAATACAGAGCGTATGGAGAACAATTTGTAAACTCTATAGATAGGTGATTTTTAGAAGCTAGGTAATCTATTCGTGCTGAAGGCTTTCAGGTTGTATGAATACCTAATATTTTATTTACAGAAAAATTTTCGTTACAATTTCTTTTCATAATTTTTCACACACAATTTAGATGAAAGGTGTATAATATTCTAAATACCCGGTTAGCAGGAGACTGATTCTAATTGGTTACAGCATCCTAATGAAGCCAGTAGGGGCTTGAATAATTAGCGGTCTGCAATCCTGGGTACCCACGGCACTGAGGGAATACAATTAAGTGGCGTGGTTATTATAGCGTGGGATGATTTAGGTAAATACTATTATCATAGTATTCGTATGCATGATATGGGTACCTGCTATGATCGAAAGTTTAAAGGGATTGGGGCCCAGAGCCTAATTGGTTATCTCAATATCAATTACGGTCGCTGTGACAGTTTTAGTAGAGTCGACAAGCATAGATATTAGACTATAAGATTTTGTGTAAAGTAGCTTAAAACAACTATGTTCAATACTCATGTGGTTAAATGATAAAATGTAAAGCCTTTCTGAATATTCCAACTTCAAATTCCTTTTAATCAACACTGTTTCTTCAAGATAATAATATTTGTATTGCTAAGTATTAGATGGGTAGCTTTCATCAGAAGATGCTGAGCAAGAAGCACATAATATTATGTTTCTATAAATACATAATCTTTATCTCATAATAATCAAAATAATAAATCAACTTTGACGGTCTTGAAACAAAAACCAATTGTATTTTTTTTAAAACAGTAGTGCTAGTGATGTACAGTGCTGAATTTCAAGATTAATTCAACTGTTTTTGCACCTAAGTATCATTGTCTTATCACCTAAAAGATCATTTAGGTAAGTGGAGGGTGCCCCTAAGTAACCTAAAGGGTGCATGAAGAAAATCAAGGGACTACGTACAGCTTATAGACGCACCTGATCTTGCCCCAGCGGTTGAAGAACAGGGCTATGGCCGCCACCCACAGCAGGAGGACGAAGGCAACTATGAGGGCTTCCTCTGCCCTGACCACCACGCCGCTGCCATCTGATGGAAAAAAGATAAATAAAATTAAAAATCTATACAACTTACTGTGCGTCCGGAGTGACAGCAAAAAGTCGCTCTCAGAAGCAGCTGGATGTGACAAGATGAAGATAAGGTAATCTTATATCTAAAGAAAGCGTGCCTTTAATATTTCCCGCTCTACGTAGCTTCAATAATATTAGAAAAGTATTGGGAATCAGGTAAGTTAGTAAGTTACCTACTATAATAAATCGTCGTTCCTAAATAAAGTTATCGTTTTCTGCTTCATTGAATGATGATGCTTTAACTCTTTCTGAAATTAGGCGTCTTTTTCTTAATAAACTATTTTTTATCTTTTTTATATATTTTCTGTACGTCTTTGAGTCTTTGATTGTAAAAAAACAAAGTTTCAATATTATACTAATTTCATTTTAAAGGTCCATTCATATAGTATTTTGTAGAAAATCAAAAAGCTACAATGTCTGTTGCAACCTTTGGCATGCAGATTAAGCGACAAAGTTCGCAGTCGTATCGCAATCAAGACAGAACTACAGCTCTTTGAAACTTGACTGTTGTATGTGTTTCCAGAAAACTCATTTGAAGTTTTAACTGATACATGCATTGGAACATGAATGTTTTTTGTTTTGTTATAGAAAGTATAATTTCATTGGTCTGTTTGTGATTTGAGCAAGACGTTCTCAGTGAAAAGCACTTGATTAACTGAAAATAAGCATGATTTTTGTCATCAAATGCCTTCGAACTAATTTTAGTAAGGTTCTAGGGTAAAAACAAATAGGCTATAGGTACTGTGTAGGCTAGTTAGGTACTCTACTTTTTATCGCAAAACAGTCAGGGACATAAAAATACATATTTACACTTTTGTGAACTTTTTCTGGTAACTGTTCTTTGGACCTTACGTTTACGAACATTTTTATAATACACTAACACAACCACAATCCTAGATTATATGAGAACTTTGCAACATCATTAAGCCCTACAATAGAAGTAGAACGGTAAGTTACTCATTTTACCCTACAGTAATAATAATAATAGAGTAATGGATATAATAATCATGAAACCAAATACGAAAAATAGAGGGTATCCTAATTTTTATTATTGACGGGATTGCTACCATGTACCATAATTTTGAGATTCTGATATTTCGGCACTGTTGCAAGCGCCATGGTCACGGAGTAACGGAGAGATCCTATTCAAGATTTGAAACCAACACATCTCTATAGTTGTTGGAAAACGGTAATTTAAAGTTAGCTTACAAGTTTCTTAGCTGCAGCTCTCCAGCTGAAATGTCATGGACACATCGAGGCCAGACGAGTGTAACGATGTCGAATATGATCGATACCAAACGACGCCTATTCATATCGATTTTAACAATACGATATTGAAACTATTCAATTGGATACTCGGTATGTCACTGCTTTAATAATGAACACGATATTATGTAATGTAATAGGAGGTTATTTAGGAACGCCCTTGAGAGATATAGATACCTTCGTATCTTCAAATTGATATTGGTAATTTTATATGGCTTGAACATGATTTATTTACTTTATAAATAAAAAGGAATATGCTTACTTTGCTTTCATCAGGAATTGAAATACTCGCTTGATATTTGGCGACAATTTTTGTGAACCAGTAAACATTAGATTGATGAAGCATCTATTGAGTGACCTTAGGGAGCTAATTTGGTTTAAATACAGAAATAACCTACATTTTACACACGAAAGAACTAAATTGTGATAGTTGCCAACGTTTTAAATTCAGTTTGCTAGGTTTCTTACCAAGCATGTAACTTGGCAAGGCACCCTGTATAATTAACTCAGTTCCAAAGCAAACATTGCCAACGAATAACTGTTTTTGTGTCAAACTCTATTCAGAACAAGACTCTATTCAAAACAAGGCAAATATATTTGAAACTGCTCTGCGTTGTATTTTGCTGGCATCTCTAATATAGCGTAACTAAATCTCTTCTTTTCAGCCAAATGACGTCCACTGCTGGACAAAGGCCTCCCCCAAGGTTTTCCACAATGAACGGTCCTGCGCAAACTAAATCTATGACAACTAGAACTAAACATACAAAAAGAAGACACGTTGCCGGGTGCAGTCCCAGCACCACTTCGGCGGGTGGGCCTTATGACACACCAAAACCCTAGAGCAGGGTACTCACCTGCCATGTAGCACGTAACGTAGCATGTAACGTAGCCAACCTTCCAGCAGCTCGCAGCCGGCTCGTGCCTTTGTACTCACTTGATACAGTATCTGATACATTACATGCCGTGTACGGCTATCTTTATTACCTATCCTTATCCTATCCTTTCTATAAAAACAAACGAAACCTACTCTTATACACACCGATGTCAGCTAGCGACACATTCCCGCGGGCGGTAGAGAGTGGCGGGTGCAGTCTCAGCACCACTTCGGCGGGCGGGCCGCCGGTCGCGCCACTCCATTCTGGGGACAAAGGGTTCGGTTCGAGAGTTAAGGGTTAAGTAAACGTGGGAATTTGAAATTAAGAGGTTGAGAAAGTTTTACGGATTTCGGATGTTAACTTATCCATAATGCGGTGAACTTAACAACAGTATTGTTAACAATTTCAATTTTCAATACTTAAGTAGTTTTGAGATTNTCTTCACAGAGCGAATGCGGTATCCATCGGGAAAACAACTTTTTTACACCTAATTGTTCATGCAAGATTATTTGTATTTGACTCATGCCAATGTCTAAAGTTGCCTGAATTTCGCGGTATATCACATGTCGATCTTCTTCAATCAGCTTACGCACAGCATCAACGTTTTCTTAGGTGACTGCAGTTTTTGGACGACCTTGACGGGGATCATCACTGAGCTTGACACGTCCACGTTGAAATTCAGGAAACTAGCGATAAATTGTGGTTTTGGATGGGGCTTCATTACCAAATGCAGAAATCATCCGGTCAACACACTGTTTTTGTGTTAAACCACTTCAAAAGTCATAATAAATCATCGCTCTTGAATTTTCTCGAGTCAATTCCATTTTCTCAACGACTAAACAAGTTTGACAAGACCTTGTGATACGACCGAGAATCTTTTTTTAAATAAATAAATGGTATACGATTTTTAAAACCCTGGACTTTGCAATTAAATAGATTTTAATATGACTGGAACAGTGGAAATATTCCATTCCCGATACTTTTAGTGCAGCCCTCGTAAGTACCTACCTTGTAGTTATAGTCATGTAAAAGACTTTAGGTACATTGAATTAACCAAATTCTCATTTTACGGATCGTAGCATGCAGTAAAAGTTTTATTTAAATTGAATAAGTTTTGTTAAAGGCCAACCCTTTCCTAATGCGCAGTGAAACATAAGCGAAACCTTACGTTGTAATAATGCAAAATGCCAAAAGCATTATTCAGTTTAATTTTATTTTACGTATTAGAGATGAGATGACTTAGCAAAATGGTTTAATATAAAACTACCCACCAAAAATTTCACTTCAAAGTTTTTACGTTCAAAGCTTAACGTTCTGAAAAAGTGACTGGCGAGTTTGGAGTTCGTTGATTAATAATGTAGTTAATGAGTGATTACCGAAGGATGGTCGGGATGTTTTAAGGGAAAAGAGGTCATCCGTTAATAAATATCTTTGAAAATACCTAGATTTTGTTTTAGTTCATTCAAATGTAATGTTTTATTGGGGATCGAACCCACGACCTTTAAGCATAGTGTGGTATTCGAACAACCAGGATAAATACTTTGGTTTTCATCTGGCCTGTAGGTATCTCTAATAAGACAAGTTCATCAGCTTGATATGCCAACGTCTGTACTATTAAGGTACAGTTACACATGCTTAAAACCAGCGTGCACGAACACCTCAAAATGAGCATGCTCATCATTATCAATGTTTCGATGCACATGCTACTAAGTAAGTCAATAGTGGTACTAATGAGCATGTGTAACTGCACCTTTAGGCTGAGGTGCACCACCTTATTTTAACCGTGACATAGCCATAACCGGTGTTTTTGTATGGAGTTTGACAGACTTTTGACGTGTGTTAAAGTTAAAGTAATAAGGTGCAGCCCAGCCTTAAAGGCTAATTTACACGTGTTAAGTAGATAAGTAGGTAGGTAATTAAATTATTAACTTAATTTTAAGAAGATTAAAGATTAATTGCGTGTAAACACACGATTTAGTAGCAAGTGGAAAGTTAAAATTTAGTTGTCAACTAAATTTTAAGTAGCAAGTACTGTTTACACCCAATTAATCACTTAAAATTAGGTTAACTTAATTTTTCTGTCAAGTTGGTGGGCGGGGATTGTCATTTGAAACGTTTTAACAAGTAGTTTCATAGTAAACAAGAGCTTGACGTTTGGACATAGAATGAAAATTAAGTTAAAATTAAGTTACGATGCAATTTGATCACTTAACATTAAGTTAAAACTTAGTTAAATACGTGTAAAGCAGCCTTAGTGTTCTATTATTCTATGCGTTAAGTGACTAGTGCTAATAACACTCGCTTTACCGCTCTCACCGGCGGAGATCCTCGACGGCGCGGGCTGCGGCCGTCCCGTGGAGCCCCGGTCCGTGGGATCGGGCGCTTCGGTGCCGGTTGACGCTGCGGGAGAAAAACATAAATCAGCAGGTGTATAATGCAACATTATCATTTTCATCATCAGGTTATCTAGCAAGAGCTGAAAATCGGTGTTCTGTCGTTTTGGGGGAAGTGTTTATACTGAGCTCTTTGCTTTTTGCATCGCTGCGGCACACATCACTCTGACGCAGGGAACTATTTTTTTAAAAAATTAACACCTCTAATTTACCAGGGGCACCTCCTCCTCTGTTAAATTAGAGATGGTAACCTTTGTGGGGATGGACCTTTTGTGACATGTACAAGAAGAGTGGTAGTGGTTCTATTCTACTATAGTGTAGTATGGTAAATTTTTGGATCCTGATACAAAAACACATAAAAATAAATAATGGTTAAAGTACGCAGAGAGCTATTAGACTCTATGGATTTACACACCACGTTTTCACATTTTATTTGTTGTTTTCCTATTATAGAGATATTAGAATACATAGAAAAGCTACTACTATGCCTCGTTAACTCGTATTATAATGCTTAAATAAAGTTAGTGGAACAAAGACACAATTCATCACTATAATTCTGAAATTGAGATACCTATGCATTTAATCTGGCCAATGTGAAAGCTTATCCTTATAATGTTTAGTCTGCCTTTAAACTAAAAGTCGCCCGGTATAACACCACGCGTAGAGCACGTAACTCACGTGATATATGACTGGCCTAATGTTTCATTTCACGTCGTTGTAAAACTGCACAGCGGATTTGCATATCGGGGAAAGAGCTATAAACTTGCCCCAGGTTGTTACCCGCGGTCTATTTAGTTATTGCATAAGACCGTCTTCTTTCGTGGTGTGGGAAAAGCTGGTTTCTACGCACACAGTGGCGCGTTTCTCACAGCGAAATCAGTGAGATAAAAAAAATATGACGTGAATGTTGACGGTCGTTTTGTCTTGTATTCGTTGCCATTGATGATTTCATGAAACCGAAATACTGACGGTAAGTACGAGTAAGTGTGCGATAATCCAGATGACTTCGACTAAAAATACTTAATTTACGGGGAAAAAAGTGGCCTGTCTATTCACGCATTGGCTAGTACAGTCGACAAAGCAGAATAGGTATACATTTTGTTGTAAAATATCTTCTACTAAGACTTTTTTAGATGCCACAGTGTAGCTTGAAGTACTTTCTTTTGCTTTTGTCCGTACTGTTTTACTTTTTTGTAGCTACCAAGGGCCATACGCAATACTTCACAGAAACATGAGAAATAAGTATGAATGCAGTTGACTGCATTCTGTGACGAAAGTTGATTGTGACTTCAAAGTCACAAGCAACTTTCGTCACAGAAACGTAAACGTCATATTTTATTATTATTCCACTTTGAACCAGCAGTTGAGTGAAGTACTGGTTAGTAGAATGGTTGCATAAAACTCTTATCTATCTAATGGCGTAAATTCTAAGCAGTTTTTAATGCACACTTACGAATTATATTTACGTGAATCCCCGTGAGGGCATTAGACAAAAGCTCGACAAAAGAATGCTTCATAGTCGTGGAACCCTAAAACATATAATTTCCGGTACATTTCCTTCATGTTCGCATTACAGGCACAGGTGGGAATAATGCTGGTCCAGCGAAGATTCCAACCGGCACATTGCCAGGAAGATCCATTTAGCGAACGCAAAAAGGTGGTCTATTACTGGGTTTGTAAGAGCGAAAACACGAATTATATGTTTCGTTTTTGTGATGTTAATGTAGAAAGGAAAATAAAGAAATTCCTCTACTTTTTCTTTTATTGTGGGTAGGTATATTGTTCATAAAAGATTGAACTTTTAAACAGGGTTAAAAGAGGATTGTAAAGAAGTTGTTATTAATGTTATTCGTAAACAGTTAACAGCGGAAGGACTTATTTTAGTGGTGTAATAAACTAAAGTACCGGCTGACCCTTGTTGAAAGGTATAAACCTATTTTAAACGTGGACGTGTAATGCGTCATGTATCAAGTGGGGATGTATTGTCAACTTGTACACGCGTCCTTTTAATAATTGGCACTCTGATATGATACTAAGGCCCGTATTCACAAACATTATGCGCATGGACGCACAGGGTGACACACGAACCTATCACAGAACTCTATTCAACGCTGTGCGTCCGATTTGCTGCTTCACTTAAGCAAGTAACGTTCAGCTCTGTTTCAATACATTTTGGCCGAACCTTATTTACGTTCCAAGCCTATTAAAATAAGCTCTACGTATAGTATTTATTTAGGTATTACCGGATTGCTGAAGTACAGTCAGCTTTATTACCAAAGAATGTTTAGGTATGAAGTTTTGTTACCAGTTTTATAGTATGACGTGTCATAATATATGGGTAAGTTCCTATTATTATAATAATAAACATTTTAACCACGGAATTACTCGTTGAAGCATGCATGCACAAAGTTTTAAATTTTGCGCAGTACGGCTATCGTATTTAATTTTATTGCAATTTACATTTTCAGCATGCAAATTGGATAATTATAGACTTAGTGCAGTCTAGGTAACCTAGACTTTCACTTCCGCGCAATTTAAAGTTTAAATAATTTAAACTTAGTCCATTGGCTTTTTAATTTAACAAAGGCTTACTGCAGTGTTATTTATTGCAATTTTATTGCAGATACTGCAGTTAAAAGCAAACCAAAAACAATATAGGTACCTACCTACCTACTCGTACGTATACGTTATCCTACTAATAATGAATGTAAAAGTTTGTAAGGATGGATGTACTCGTAACTATGGTTATTTGTTCCTCTTTCACGCAAAAACTACTCAACGGGTTTTGATAAAACTTTATAATATTGTTTTATACCTACTTACATCAGAAGAGTATATTATATAGGCTATAATTTATAACCGCGCCGCGGGCAAAAGCTACTTTTGAATGACTATTAAATGTTACTATTTAAAAAATATTGTTGTATTTATTGTGAAACTATACGTGCCTAGTGTTTTTTTGACGTGTCCCTTAATAATTAACCAGCGTAGTTGATACGTAAACCGATTATTATTTCATGTGGCCTTATTACACCGGGTTCCATACAAGGTTGCCGACCGTTACAATGTTATTGTTCTTCTGAAATCATTTCCTTGTTGGCCCGATAAATTTAGTGTTGACATCAATATGCTATTAATTGGTTTTACTTTTGGAGGCGTTAAAATGAGATTGGTGTTCATTGGGTATTAACTAGATATATTCAAAATCAGATACAATAAGGTTGCATAATTTTCATCCTAATATTAAAATATCTATTAACTCTTTAACATAACGAAAAAGAAGAAGGAAGGTAGTCCTTCAGAGGTTGTTGTTGTCTCAAAATTTTATTTAAAAATCGATTCAGTAGCAATCATCAACATCATCATTTTTAGCCATAGGACGTCCACTGCTGAACAGGCCTCCCCCAATGATTTCCACAATGGCCGGTTGGTGGCGGCCTGTACGTATACGTATCAGTACGTAGCAGCAGTCATATTTTATCAGGTTATTACTAGAGTTCATTTGGGTACAAAACCTATAACGATAGCAGATTTTGTAACTTTTATTGAATAGCAAATACATATAACAAGATTGAGGCTAATGAAAAAATAACTCAAAAAGTATGCTCTGATTTACAAAATAAACAGCAATTAACTTTTTTGCCCAAAAGATTGAGTTTTCTCGGAATTCCGAGGAGGCGGAATTCGACTAATAATCTAAGCATTTCAATAGATGTAAAGGCCATGCTTTCAGGATTCTTTTGTGCGGATATCTCTTGAGCGGTATTACGCACTTTTATGTTAGCTCTTAAGGCATTTAGGCTTACAAACGCCTTGGAAATGCGGGTAATGTCATCTATAAATTCCGGATTTAGGTTTATATTATCAGTGTTAGATAACTGGAGTTTAAATTAAAAAATAAGTAAACAGTCTTATGCATAACGATATAGAAAGCTAATGTGAAAATTCTGATGTGAAAGATATCAATAAATTAGTAGCAGGAACTCCAACAGCAACCAATCAAAAAAATCTTCAAACTTTTTATGCAAAAAAAAACCTTGAAAACACAAAAAGCTTTTAAGCAGAGTTACGCCATGACGACTGAGCCAAAGCATACTATGCGTTGCGGCGACGGTGCGACGCCGGAGCGGTGTCGCTGCGTCGTCTTCCATAGAATCTGTAGCGCGTCACACGATACGGTGAAATATTTGCGATGCGACGCCGCAACGCATCGTGTGCTTTAGCTCTAATAAAAACATACTGAAAATAAATTCATGCCTCCAGTACTTATTGCCAGTGCTTTACACGCGACCGTTTGCCCTTTTTATGGTTTGAACACCTGATTTCGTAGTCAGGATCGCTATAAACTCCGTGATGCTTTATCCTGAACCGTTTACGGCTCTTCCTCGTAAAAAATATTGTCAGCCATGAAAAAGCAAGTAGGAACGAATGAATTTTCTTCCCGTTTTATGTTTTGTATAAGTTTCTCTATGGATCTACAGCTTTTATAGTAAGAGCTGTAGTTTAGAATATGATTTTTCTTTATAATAATCGAGTGCTTTCGTTATCCACAAGCTTGTAGGTTAGATCAGGCGTCTCGCAAGCTAAAAATTCAAATAAATAGCTACTTAGCATTGCGGCAAACTTTTTTGAATTACAACTTAACTAGATAATATCGCTTACTAAAGTAGTTATAGGTATGAGGTTTTTGTAAAAATCATAATATTGCCACAACGCAAAGATAACATTTCATAATAATCAGATTTTGTATAAAGCACATACGAAAGCTTCAATTGCCATTACACTACCATATTCGTACAACAATTAGAGCTATTTTACAACTAGCATTTTATTAACACAAAGTCACCTAATACCTTCTATCGTATCATTTACTCGTTCAAATATTTAAATTGGTCAAAAAGCGATTAGATTTATACTCGTAGTACCGCGAATGGTACATAATGACAAAAGTATAGCGAGCTAATGGCATGTCGTATACAGCAAGTGACTTGGTAACTGTAGGACTATTGATTGACCCTGGATGACCCTTTGGCTTTAATCAATCAAACGTTGTACGTACCTATGTGTCTCTTAATAATAGGATTGGTAGGATGCTTTGGTAACAGAATGAGGTAGGTTTAATGGGTTCATTTATATTTAAAAATTAAAAATCATCAGTTTTGGTAGAGTAGAATAAAACTACCTACTCCCACGGCCGTGGATGTCGCAAGACGACAGAGAATAACCCGTACACTGTTCGGTATAGAAGAGGCTAATGCCCGTTTTCACCATCAATCCCTAATATTTATGTGACCCCTATGGTACATGACACAGGAATTTTGTTTACATAGGGGTCACATAAAAATTAGGGATTGATGGTGAAAACGGGCATAATTCATCTATTTGCCTCTAGTAGGTTGGAGAGTGTCATAAGAGAAATGACCTAATGAGGATGAAATAGTTTCGATAAAAATAGTTGGAGTAAATAGAACGATAAATCTATAATACCTAAATAGCATCTAAAATACTAAGGTCAGTTACCATATTAGATGACTTATCTACGAGGGTTAAGAGGGCAGAAGTAAGTCAGCAATAATTTTGATAGTTCAATAAGATATTATGTTCGACAATCGACACCGACAGTCAAAGATTCATATTTCATAAGCTTTGAAATTGAAGCTTGTTCAACGATTAATTTCGATTGATTACATAATTGCGTTAATTACTAGACCAAGTGGGCTGGAGGAAAGAAATTAAAAGTTAAAATGCCAATAGTCGGGGTTGAACTCGATTGATTGTACCGAATTAGGTTTAATGGTAGAGTCACTTTGATCCACAATGTCGTCTATAATTAGTTGTCGTAAATACGTGGGTAGAATTAATACAATTGTTTGTCGCTTATGTATTCATGCAATGATAATTAGGACGTTTCCAAAGTTGCTTCAATTCTGTTATTATTTGCATACTTAGGTGACAAGAAAGAAAGAAAAAAGAAAAATTGTTTATTTGGTTCAAACATAGTAATGTTACACAATTTGGTTAATAATTATAGATAAATTGTTGAACCAAAATGGCTCCTACTCAGCTTGTATCATATTCCGTAAAGAACATGATGCTGGTATTCTGTAGGAACCATTTTGAAAAGAGCGTCACCAGGGACGCAATAAACATTGGCATTTCACCATAAACATTAATAAACTTTTACATAAAAATGTAACACTTAACAATCTAAATATATAAAAGGAGAAACTGACTGACTGACTGACAGATCAACGCACAGCCTAAACGGCTAAACGTAGGCACTTGAAATTTGGAAGGGACGTAGCTTAGGTACCGTAGAGGTGCACTAAGAAAGGAATTCTCGAAATTCCCACGGGAACGGGAATTAGCGTGAAAAACGGGATTCACGCGTACGAAGTCGCGGGCGGCCGCTAGTATGAAATAAAATCTACTCTTTATTGCTTAATTGTGGTAAAGGTGTTCCTTTATGTTGCAGTAATTTATGTAAATAAATGTGTCATCATCATCATTTCAGCCACAAGACGTCCACTGCTGAACATAGGCCTCCCCCAATGATTTCCACATCGCCCGGTTGGTAGCAGCTTGCATTCAGCGCGTTCCTGCTACAAATATAAGGTAAATGTGTATTTTAGGAGAATTATCAGTTAATGGGGCAACAAGCTAACGTTTATGATGTTAAAATAATTGCGGCCATTATATTAATTCTGATGGGCATCAAAAACGATCCCTATCAGACTTCAGAAGCACGATTTTACAAGTTCATAGCACTTTTGCAAGTAGGTAATAATAAGTAGAGGTCGTAATACAATTTTACGGCCACATGTGTGGTTTCCAAATTGAAAATAAAAGTTTCTTGAATCTGGGTTGAAGTTTCACACTTTTTTCAAGTGAAATTAATTTTATTGCTTAAAAATGTGGTCGGAAGAATAGGTAAATGATAAAGTCAACTTAGAGATATGAAATAATTCCTACAAATTCAAAAACTGAAGCCAATTACAAATAATGAACGTTTAAGTACTTACTGGGTTCTTACCGTATTGTTTTATATTTAGAAGTTATAAGTCGTCTAAAGGCTCTTAAAATCCACATATCGCTTAGTAAGCGCTTATAATGACTTTAGGGGTCGTGTAAATGCTAATTTTGACAAGCAAATTATCCACATTCCCCAAGAGATTCCAGACAATAATGAGCGAACCTACAAGGGGCCTTAATTTAATTTTGTAATGGTGTGCGTAAGAATTAAAATGTGGAAAGGTGGACTGAAAGACCCTTGATAAGAACTTTTTAGACTTTAATGGCAATTTTCTGGCTTGTCAAAGATAAACAAGTATTTTAAAAGTCATCGCTCATGGACGACATAGATATATCGATAAAAGTATGACAGTTGGCGTACAAANACATGCCATTATGACCCGTTCAGCACTACTATTAACGCTCGTTTTTCTATGACGCCCGACCGCTGCTCCGTGGAATGGACGTACGAGTGATATTGTCGGTGTTGACGGTAGTCGGCAAAAATGTTCACCGTTTGTTTTTTGTTTCTGTATTAGTTAAGGTATACAAGTGTAAATGTTAATGTATGTTTTAAATTCAATAAATTATTTGTATTTGTATTTGTATTTGTAAACTACTCTACTCATCAAACTTAATACTTTTTTAACATTCTACCTAATGTTTATACTTAATGATTACCTACTTCAAAGCTTAACCAAATTAGGTACACAATAACAAGAATAACAATTCAATCTTATGGTTGGAAATACGGTCCATATCAACATCATTTTTGGCCTATCGTCGGGTAAAATAAGATTGACTGCGTCTTTGTATAAAAAATATCTCATCCAAACCTGAAAAGTTAAGATAAAAGCATTTTGTTTGTGAAAATTCTACTGTAAGTTAAATGTAAGAAAGAAATAAGAAAAACTATAACATCTGTAGAAAAGGTTTTTCTACTTATTCAAAGACCAAAGCTAAGTAAAAGATGCCAACCACAATTTAAAAGCATTACCTAAAAGCTGATTTGTAGAATGTTCGCCGTCTACTGTCAGTCGTGCGTGGAAAATTTTCTTCTTGGCTCTGGAGAAATTGTGTCAAGATAAAGACTTTTCACTTCTTTCTTTTACACTGAGTACAATATCATTTTTGCCCAGATAAAGTTATTTTGAATCCAGCTTTATTATGTTTTTTCTTTTATTATAAGGTAAGGTATACGAGGGCGGCACTGAAAATTTCGGGAATCAAGGAAGTGAAACAACATTACTATTTAAAAATGTATTTATTGCTTTTTAAAGTATTCTCCGCGAAATTTGACACATTTTTCCATACACGAAACCAATCATTGAAGCAACCATTGCATTCGGAAGTTTGGGTCTCCAAAATGGCCGTTTTGTAGGCTTCCACAGCTTCTTCAGGTGATGAAAATCTCTGACCACGCAATTTATTCTTTATTTAAGGGAAAGTATAGAAATCATTAGGGCTTAGGTCGAGGCTGTACGGCGGATGGACTAATAATTCTATGTTTTCTTGCTCTAAAAACTCCTTTGTTCAGTGCGCGGTGTGAGAACTCGCATTGTCGTGATGGAGGATGATGCGGCGGTTGCAGTTCTCTTTACGGAGTTCAGAAACGACCTGTGGCAAACAAATGCTAGCATACTAATCTGCATTAACCGTTCTTTGTCCCCCAAGAGGAATAGTCGCAACATGGCCGGTTTTGGAGACAAACGTGGCCACCATTTTTTTTGCAACACTCCGTGAACGAACAATTTTTGTTGGCTTTAATTCATTTTCGAACACCCAAACTCGTGACTGGTTTTTTGTTTCGGGTTCGTACGCGTATATCCATGATTCGTCACCTGATACGATGTTGTATACAGCATTTGAGGATCCTGCATGTAATCTCCCGAGAGTTCTGACGCACCAAGTAACGCGAGCCGCTTTTTGCTCTTCACAGAGCGAATGCGGTATCCATCGGGAAAACAACTTTTTTACACCTAATTGTTCATGCAAGATTATTTGTATTTGACTCATGCCAATGTCTAAAGTTGCCTGAATTTCGCGGTATATCACATGTCGATCTTCTTCAATCAGCTTACGCACAGCATCAACGTTTTCTTAGGTGACTGCAGTTTTTGGACGACCTTGACGGGGATCATCACTGAGCTTGACACGTCCACGTTGAAATTCAGGAAACTAGCGATAAATTGTGGTTTTGGATGGGGCTTCATTACCAAATGCAGAAATCATCCGGTCAACACACTGTTTTTGTGTTAAACCACTTCAAAAGTCATAATAAATCATCGCTCTTGAATTTTCTCGAGTCAATTCCATTTTCTCAACGACTAAACAAGTTTGACAAGACCTTGTGATACGACCGAGAATCTTTTTTTAAATAAATAAATGGTATACGATTTTTAAAACCCTGGACTTTGCAATTAAATAGATTTTAATATGACTGGAACAGTGGAAATATTCCATTCCCGATACTTTTAGTGCAGCCCTCGTAGTTTACGTGAATTCACTATTCATTTCAATGTAAGTTTTTTTGCAATCTTAATGGAAACTAAGCTACTTATAACTGCCTAGAAACCAAAACTGACTCTCCAAGC
Source organism: Ostrinia furnacalis (assembly GCF_004193835.3). Lineage (NCBI taxonomy): Eukaryota > Metazoa > Arthropoda > Insecta > Lepidoptera > Crambidae > Ostrinia > Ostrinia furnacalis. The sequence goes on along the minus strand of NW_021130658.1, from coordinate 42,873 downwards.
TAGTGGGTACAGTTGATTAATGTTTGTTTTTTTTATTATTTGCTAGGTCTTTTTGTTTCTTTTTAACTATTAATAACTACTTAACATGACATCTTATTTAGGTAACTAACCGTTGAGAAAAATGTGAAGTTCATTAATATGTACTTATCATAAAACTTGATTAATTACCCAAAAGAAGTTTTGGTAATTAAATGTACCTACTCAAATAATAATTTAAATATTACCAAAGAGCATTACTAACTGCTAAATGAAATTTGCACGGGTATTTTCCTTTATGAATGCGAATATTGAAATAATAAGTTAAATAATTAGCATCCAAGTGACCAGAACGTTAATTAATTAACTACCTTTATTTGTACGCTAATTAATTCAGTTTCAGTAGCCCCATTACTTTTATTTATTTATTATTTTACTATGATTGTGGTTCTGAATATAAAATAGTTTTTATATCTGAACAATGCTCAGTCATAAGGCTGCTCTTTGTTCTAACCAAAGTATTTATGTTAAAGAACAAAAGCAGAGAACATTGTTTTGTGTATTTCTTTTGTTTCCTCTTGTATAACGTCAAGATTTTCTAAGCAATTTGTAAGCACCTGAATAAGTGAATCAGAAAAGCTTGGTGAAAACTAAACTAAGTCAAAAATAGACTGTACAAACAAAGAAGGGTTATTTGCTACAGAAATATAGGTACCTCTATAGTCTGAGATGCTGTCAACCAGATTAGATTTTAATAGAATTTGGCAAAAAGATATTCTGTAGCAAAAAAAGTCTGAGGTGGGCGAAATAAGGTATTTCATATTTGTTTTTTCGGTAAAAAAGGGTTATTTGATATTTTATGTGGTAAAAAGACTGTAACGGACGTAATATACTAGTCCAAAATCCTTCTTCTTCTTCTTTCCTCGGTGGGCGGAAGTTTGCATCGTGCAGTCCACACAGCTTATGACCGCTGTCCAAAATCCTTAATAGGCTTTATAAATATTTCTCAACAAAAAGCATAAGCGGCAATTGTTTCCCGCCCAAAAGTAATTATACCGTTGAAAAGCAACTGGCGCAATGAAATTTAATTTGTTTGTCAATTCGAATTGGTTTAATAGTCAGTTCGGCGAATTCGAATGCTCATCGGCTGGCCGAATTAAAAACTCGGCCGTCCGTCACGGTCCCGTGGGATGTGAGGGCGTTACCATTTGTTTGTAGTGAGTTTATCGCCTTTTTTTACCCGACTGCGCCGGATGGAGGGTTATGATTTTAACAGATAACTTTTCGAGAATCTAAGGGAATGTTTCACCATCAATGAGTAAAGTGTGCAAGCTACTCGAGAAAGTCACGAGTTGCAACGAAACGACACTGACAAGACTAATCAGATTTTTTCTCGAAGATCGTTAAAAAGGCCCTAAAATTAAATATTTTACGATCGACCTATAATTAACATAAGCACTGTAGTATCCCATTTACATTTATTCGCGCTCACTGCACAATATAACTCGTAAAACTTTTTCGATTGGTTTTTATTAAAATACACCAAATTTTAACTGTATGAAGTTTCAGCGAATGTTACTGACACTGTTACTAATTTTACTGAACTTTAGTTGTATTAGAAATACAATAAGTTATGGTCCTATGCATCTATAATATTATCAGACTGATCAAATAGTTCATTGAAGAGTCAATTAATCTTGTATTTTTATTGTGTCTATCTAAAGGCCTCACTTTTATCTTTTTTAACACAATTAAGCATTTTGGCGTCGGGACGACATTATTTGGTATAAAAGGGAAAATTGGAGCGAAGTCAGTTACAATGAATCAGTCGCTTCACCATCTTTGTTGCCAAATAATGAAGGTTAGGAAGATGGACGTTTTTGTAGCTGTTATCAAGAAAATAGCTTTTTGCTTTAGATTGATGTTTCACTGGTTCTTGTTGACGGAAGGAAAAAAGGCAGACTAAAGATAAAAGCGTTAGTAATTAAAAGTTAACACATTTTTTATCAAATATCTTTGGTTAAAAGGGAGACTGAAGATCTATATACAGTGTGAGTCACGTTAAAGTGTACATATGAAAATAGATGAAACTAGACCTATTTTTATCGACAAAAAAGAGGTCAAAAATTTTTTGAGATTTTTTTTTATTTTTTATAGAATTTTTTTTCTTCAAATTACTTATTGTAAAGAAAACATAATAACTTGTAAACTAAGCGGTATATCCTGATAAAATAAAAACAGTAATAATGCTAAATAACAGGCGATCCTAAAAAAATACATAAAATACACAAAAAAGGCCAATAAATAATAAAAAAATGATACTTTTTGAAAAAAATCTGCTTTTAAATTCGTGTTTTTTTGATTATTTGNCAAGCCTTAATAGGCTTTAAAAATATTTCTCAACAAAAAGCATAAGCGGCAATTGTTTCCCGCCCAAAAGTAATTATACCGTTGAAAAGCAACTGGCGCAATGAAATTTAATTTGTTTGTCAATTCGAATTGGTTTAATAGTCAGTTCGGCGAATTCGAATGCTCATCGGCTGGCCGAATTAAAAACTCGGCCGTCCGTCACGGTCCCTCGGGATGTGTGGGCGTTACCATTTGTTTGTAGTCAGTTTATCAAAATATGACGGAATAACTTTAGAGAATCTAATCAATGAGTAAAGTGTGCAGGATACTCGAGAAAGTCACGACTAGCAACGAAACGACGCTGACAATATTTTGTTATGCATATTTTTTTAGTTATTTAAGCACTAATCAGAAAGTAACTACTCAGAACTTAACTCGGACTTCAGCTGTTCGCATATGTGTAATCCCTATGACGATCGACGGGTAATTAAAATAAGCACTGAAGTAATGTTAGGTTTTTTTATGAATGTGTTTTAATAATAATAGATAATAGGTATATGTACTAGTGTGTAAATTAGCACCGTAGTATCTTTTTTAGATTTATTAGGCGCGTGAGTACTCACACTCGTAAAACTTTTTCGATTGGTTTTCATTTAAAACTCACCAAAAACTGTATGAAGTTACTCACCGCATGTATTCCACAATTTCACTGGGGCTAAGCTAATTTTACTGAACTATAGTTGTATTAGATATACAATACATACTTAAATGGAGCTATGGATCTATAATATCTGACTAATCAAATAGTTCATTGAAGAGTCAATTAATATTGTATTTTTATTGTGACCATCTAAAGGCCTCACTTTTATCTTTTTAACACAATTAAGCATTTTGGCGTCGAGACGACATTATTTGGTATAAAAGGGAAAATTGGAGCGAAGTCAGTCACAATGAATCAGTCGCTTCACCATCTTTGTTGCCAAATAATGAAGGTTAGGAAGATGGACGTTTTTGTAGCTGTTATCAAGAAAATAGCTTTTTGCTTTAGATTGATGTTTCACTGGTTCTTGTTGACGGAAGGAAAAAAGGCAGACTAAAGATAAAAGCGTTAGTAATTAAAAGTTAACACATTTTTTATCAAATATCTTTGGTTAAAAGGGAGACTGAAGATCTATATATAAAAGAAAGTCGTGTTAGTTACTCCACTTATAACTCAAGAACGACTGAACCGATTTAGCTGAAAATTGTCAGGGAGGAGTTTAGAGCCAGGAGAAGGACATAGGATACTCTTTATCCCGTTCGAAATTAAAAAAAGAAGTCTGCTTATTTATTGTCATTAAGGCGGAACAAAGTTCGCAGCTAGTTAGAAATAAAAGAAACACATTTTTTATCAAATTGCCGGAATTATAAGCCTAAAGCAATTACGCAAGGTGACCTGTTAAATAATGAGAGAAAAAAAGTGGACTGTTTAGAAAAAGAAATAAAATGTATGCCTACAATAATTGTATGTTTCTAAGAAACAATTAGATAATGATATTCTGAGCTCAACTCCTAACTCCTCGAGTTTTAATAGTCTATTATCAAGTGACCTATTTCAAGAAACAGGAGTCTGAAATTTTGTAGATACCTGAATAACTAAACGTATAGAGGATCCGTATTTAATTTTGGTATTTAAAGGCGTTGTTAAGGGACCGAAATCGTGGTAGAGAGAGACTGTATCCTCTTTCACGCAAAAACTACGGAACAAAAGCTGTTACTCTTTCACGCAAAAATTACTGAACAAAAGCTGAAGCCGTGAGCAAAAGCTGTCATTTATTCTTGACAGTGGACAGTGACACAGTTTAAAATTACTGAATGAAGTAAAATAGCGAGCCATCTATGTTCGCTCACGTATCGAACATTGCTCGCGTTCGCCGCTCGTTGGCCGTAAAGAACGATATAAAACTAAGAAATTTTGCAGATGCACAGGGTACATGAGTATACAACAGACACAATAATATATTTATATATAGAGAACCAACAATAAAAATACAGTATTAACGAGTAGGTAAGTAAAGTACTTATTAGTAAAATAATTACTTCGTTTCCATTCTCTCAATCAATCATCGGGAAAACCGTAGTAATATTGTCTTTACGTTAATTAACGTACGGTTACTCTACGTTGCGTCGGGCTAATTAATTTTCAGCAAAGTGTTTTAAATTAACTCTCCATTTACTCGCTTTTGTTAAATTATGGAGAAACATTTCATCATGTTAAAGTGTATGAATGACGAGTGATCACAATAATAACCTGCTAACTTGTATTATGTTTATTGTTACGTGTTTAGTTTCCCTTGAAAATTTTTGATTGAAAAGTATTTACTGGGCTTTCAGACTTGTATATACTCAAGAAATAAGATGATATTGCCCTCCAAGAGATTTAAGACTCTATCGATGCGGAATTATGAGATAAATTTTACAGTGGGCCACAGTTCCAGCCCATTACCGTTTTGCTCCCGCTCTCATCAAATGGTGATTATTTGCGATAGAACGAGACGACCACTCCCAGATATGGGCAGCTGGAACTGCGGCCCATAGTACATAGCACACCTAATGAAACCGACGGCCGCGCCGCGACACCAAGAGTTCAGGCCAAAAATCTACACATTACGTCCTTTAGTAACTCGCAAACACTTTAGTCAGGAGTTCACTCACATGCAAAAAGCATTTTTCAATTACCAAAATTGTCTGCTTTAGCCAACCTTAGAAATTAATCTCTTAGTGTAAATAAAAGTCAAAACAAACCATTGTTATAACTAACGCCATTTTTATAATAGAGGTGTAGTGTTCCAAATTACTTCCTTAATTACTCTTTTTGTACGTAATATACAATTAGGCGCAAGGACGATGCAAGTCCCGGGGGAGGAGGATAATCAATTGCGTTTGTCCATGGCAAAACGGAAAGCCACTCTGAGGGCGCGATGAAGCGATGCGACATTGACCCCCTAAAGTGGGAAAAAACTGCGAGCCACCGTCAGGAGTGGAGACGCCTGGTGCGGAAAAAAGTTAACGATTTCGAAGAGCAGCGGAAATCTGATCTTGATTCGAAGCGCGATGCTCTTAAAGCCAGACCAGCAGCGGCTATCTCTTACAACTACATCAGCGGTGTCCCAACGTGTCGACATTGGCTACTGTAGCCATATGAGGGCACATGATAGGGCAGCCCAGCGTAGCCCTCTTATTGCGGACTAAGGGAATTTTGTCATAGTTACCGTAGCCGAAAGCGGCTTGGGAGTATATACTATAAAATAATAATTGTAATGTGACATGCAATAAACGATTTGAATTTGAAAGTAGTATGTATAACGCTGGCTTCTTATATCAAAAGAAACACATTTACACGTCCAAACATAACCTTAACTTAACTTTAAACTCTATCACTGCTTCGTAACAACATTTTTCAATACTCATCCATAATGCAACTCGCTCGCCAATACCACAGTCTTTTCAACACCTACAGTTCAATAACAATTTCAGCCATTATGCATCATTTACCTTCCAAAACACTAAACAAAACCATTGTGCGGTAAATAAAAGCAGAAAAGATTCTAACAATAAAGTACGGCAATATTTCTGGAGCTGGAGAGGAAGTGAAAATATAAATCTTTAAGCTCGAGGTGTCTTAGGCGCATTTGATTTAAGTAGTTGCTGGAGTTTCGAAAACTGTTTAAATTGCGGGGATATTTACATATTCAGAGATCAAAGAATTTACAGTTTCTGCTACGTTTCAACAAGATAATGTTTATTATGGAATGATAATCTAGTATTTAATTTTATGTATTTATGGGAAAACGCATTCGACCGTTAAAAAAACGCGCTATTTCCTTTAGAAAAGTTTTTGCAAAGAAGCCTTTTTTTACAAACAAAAAAAACTACAAAATGTATCAAAAATAATTAAAACATTACCCGTCATTAACTAGGAATAACATTTATTTTAAAGATCGGAATATAATTTAATGTCCTTAAACGAAATTAGTACGTAACAAAACGGAACTTTATATTTAGCCTCTTAATGAAGAATTGCCTAATACTACGTCAACATAACAGCCAAAGAAAATCCTCGCATTTTTCCTTTCAGCCTCTATCCGGACCTAATGGCATTATTTAATAAGCTCTACACAGACGAGAGCACATCAGGCTGTACACTTTTGTTGCAAAATGACTCTTATTACAATTACACAAGATGCCACAGTGTTAACTTTGATATGCTGTAGTTTGTACATTTGTGTACCTACTCTCCATTATTTCGGGTGACTGCGCATTATGAAAGTTCAGTCATTAGTATTACGAGTAACAACGAACACGGCCTTTGAGTAAAACCTAAGCTTTGCTTATTTCGAGATTTTATCACTTTTCTTTCTTTAACTTGGTGGTTACTTAATAATGTTAATAATTTTGCATTTTGTTGGTTTCGACTAGTATAGTCTGTAAGACATGTGACATTATATAATTGGACTTTACAGCCAACGGACCATTTTGTCTTCGTGGATGTCTAAACTTATAGGCATTTTTTTTAAAACAAGGTCAAGCCGTGGAGCGAAATTCCGTTAAGCATTTTATACATAATGAAATTATTTATTGATTAAAATCTTAAAAAATACTTAAAAATAAACACTAATATGAACTTCAATGCAATGTATTAACCATTACTTTTTCGTCTAAGCTATCCACTTTCAGAGTGCAAAGCTTAGTAAGATTCATTTTATTAAGCTGCATAATGAACGAACAAAATAAGAACTGCTACGAGCTACGGTTCGCTACGACGCGTCGGTGTGCCGTAGCTGCTACGAAATTGCATTCGAGATTTTTGTAGCAATGAGATTAGTGAGAGCACTGTTGAGGTTTCAACTTACAGAAGCGTAGAAAATATTTTGCAATTATTTTTTTATGCAAAAAGCAGTGCTACGAGAATGTTCAATGTTTTTATAGCTTGCACTTTACTTTAATGTTTCTGTAATCTATAAAATCTGATTAGGATTACTTGATTTTGAAATGAAATTTACTTTGCCATAGCTTAGTTAAATCTTTGCCAGGAAAGTAAATTAATATACAATTGCAAATCATAATTTGACGAACAAAGGATTCGACTCGAATTCGGAAATTCAATTAAAACGCATAATGAAATACAGGGTGGCTTACCACTGCCGTTTGTGTTTATCTTCCGATATTGAGGAGTTCAATTCTCAATTTATATTATGTAAATTCTACACTGATCCCATTACAGTATAGAAGAGCAGTAAGATTAAGGTTAGTCTACTATCAATGAAAATCAAGTTCTTGGTTTTGAGTTCTTGTCTCATCAACGTAGTCTGTAACAGATCAATGAGGGCTATCGTTTTAGCGCGCTCACCAGTTAGCGCCACTGTAGAGTGAGGTCCTGTCACTTGCTAGGAGCGAAGATAGTGGCACCAACTGGTGAGCGCTAAAGTGGTAGGAAGACTATCGGATTTGCACTCATCAAGATGGCGCCACTATAGAGTAAGGTCCTGTCAATCGCCAGGGGTGCCAACTGTTAAGTATAAAAACGATAGCCCTCATTGAGTTGATTACAGCTCAGTCTTAGAGCGGTATAATACTTCTAAAATAGATTTTTAGTAAATTGCAGAGTCATACATTTTTGTTTTAGGAGTCACGAAAACAGTCCTGCGGTCAGGAATCATACTAGCGATTGAAGAGTATCTGCAAGTATTCAGACTTATACTTTTGCTTCAGTTTATACTGTGGCTCCAGGATTCTCTGACACGGATTGATGGATTCATCCATCTGAATCGGTCCGATCGCGGTCGACGAATGGTTTAAAGGTTCACTTTACCGAAAAAATAAAGGCAGATAGCAGAGTCATGGACGAATGGGTTTTCTACTTTTTTTGCTATCAGCCCATTTGTTCACAGACACGTTAATGTTTATTCTAAGCTACGTCATACCGATATCTACTGAGACGTGTCAAAGCGCTTAGTGAAAGCCTATTTGCAAAAATAAATGACTTTAGGTTTTGTTAAGACAATCGAACGAAAATGTCGACTTTTTGACAATTCTCGCTTTTGAACAAATACAATAGCTGAACTGTGAAAGGGTCGGACGCGGGTTCGAACCAGTGATATGCAAGGATTCATAGCGAGGGATGTGTTTGTGAAGAACCAATAGAATCGCTTCATTTACTGAGGCGAGGTAAACGCGATGCGCATGAAGCGATTCTATTGCAGAAGCAATATTTTAGCTTACCACAAGGGATTAACAGGATTAGATTAGTAATTTGTATTTACAAATTGCTAATAATAGGTATTCTTTAAAAAAACAAAGTGGGGCCACGTGGAATAGTATAAAACACAAACAAAAAATTACGCTTCTTTTTCCATAGCATCAACAAAGGCTTGTTTGTTTATTCAATAAAGTACTTCCTTATCTTACCTACCTGTATACACAACTATCGCCTCAAAGCGGGCGGCGTCAAAGGCAGATTAATTAGCATAATAATTACTTGGCAAATCGCGGTAATCTAAAAACACAAACAAACCAACATTGTTTACCAAGATATTTACTATTAATATTCAGTTTTTTTTAAAATTAAATGATTGTACAAAAGGTGCGTAGCATTTTAGGAAACTTTTGCACAAGTGGAACATAAAATAGGGAAAACAATGGCAAACGCATTAAAGAACAATATACAGTATCTAGTATGCATTAAAGAAGTAGGTATATTATTAATATTTCTTGAACTCATTCCAGTTGAACTTGATCAAGCAACAGGCGGGGGGGCTGACTGTAAAAGTTCGCGAAGGAAACTTTTCTAATAGTGGAATATTCATGGAGGCATAAAGTATTCCATTTCATATTATTTTCTTAGTAAGACTAACTTTAGTAAGTAAATAATAATAGACCCAATATTTTGCTCTGTGAGATTTTGGCTATAAAATGAAGGATGCCAGCTCGTCGACTGTGGGGGTTGTAGGTAAAAGGTAATTATTAATACTAATATCAAAAACACCGGTTATCGTTATAGTTACGGTCAAAGTTAGGTGGTGCAACTCAGCCATAAGTAAGTACCTTTAATATCAGGTTATAAGGGATTCGCTCCGAAACTAAAATGTTAAATGGTCTGCTGTACTTACCAAGTTCTCTTCTTATTCTTAACTTTCTGCCTCTGGCCTGTGCGCCGCGTCGCGCTCGGTGCGCCTCTTTCCTTCTGATCCAGTGGCCTTCGGCTGCTGGGAAAGAAAATAACTTTATTATTATACAATACTACTATTTGGTTTACCAACTAATTCAATTAAAGCAGAGGTTCGATGATCCCCACACTTTACTTACAAATTGTAATCATATTTCAGCTCAATGAACCTAAAACTTGAGTGTTTTGTGAGATATACCTAATTAATACTCAATAATAGAGTGAAACATGAATATTACACTATAATTTAAATTCACAAGGAACGTAATAAACGCAAGTAATAATAAAGGAAATTGCACGCGTAAAAATCCCGCGGGTCGGGAGCGGGAGGAAAAAACAAAAGAATGTCGATATTCGTCGATGTAAAAAGAACACAGTTTTTCTTAGTGGCCAGTGTCGCACGGCCAAGGAGGCAGCCGTGTGCAGCCGCACTAGATTATTTTTTTATTCGTAGGTATAATTTGTTTTTCCTATGATTTTATTAGATAGCATAGGTTTTTTTTGTTTGGTTCTTTCCTCTAGGAGGAAAAGGCCAAGGCATTCGCCTTACATAACTTCTTTAGGTACTAATTCTAATAATTTATTAATAATTGGTCTAATAATTAAAAAAAAAGCTGAAAAATTTGCCAAAGATACACATTCATGAATTATTGTTGTTATAAATTGATGCGAATGCAAAATGCTCCATCCTTTGTATCCTATTTCTGCGTTTGAAATGAATATTCAATTTAGTCTATCGCTTAAACTCCAAAATGAATTTCATTTGCTAGTCATCATTAAGCTCGCTTTGAGCTTTCGAAATAAACATTCTATTGAATGAAATAGCTTGCTATTGAATAACTACTTAATGGAAGCTATCGATATTCTATCATAATACACAAATTAATAATGCTTATTCTATAACTTCTATCATTATTTATGCAATCATGCCTTTGTTTATGCCTTCTCGATTTATTTTAAACATTCTACTTTTTGGGTAGGGTAAACCGACAGTCATTGGACGCTGCCAGTCATTGGACAAAACAACCCTTGAATTTTCTTAAAATGAATATTCCTTCAAATACAATGAATATTCCTTAAAAAAACGCCCTTTTATCTCCATCAGTCGGAATCTCTCAGTTGTTGAAATAGAAATGCTATTTTTAATTCAGTAAATAACTGTCCAATAACTTTCTTAAGTGTCCAATGACTATTTATAATATTTTAAACAAAGAAGTAGCGAGATCCGATTGAAATTGGTAGATAACCACTTTGTGTCTAAAATTGGGTACCATATTTGCACAAAACTTCTTAAAGTGAGATCTTCATTTAGCTAAATTCTAAATTTAGCTAAAATCGGTTTAATTAGAGGATTACTTACTCGTAGTAACGCCCACATTGCAACACGATTTTGGTACCTGGTCTTTAGCGCTGCCAATTTATTTGAGAGCATACATGTACCTAATCTAAACAGAAAAGCAAGTCCATTCATCATTTTTGTTTTAATCTTTGCGGTTTTAGTTACGTGAGGATAATGGGTTTACTGCCCGACTCTCTCTAATTTAACAGAGGTAAATTGAGGATTATTATGAGATAAGATGGTTTTTCTTCCTCAATGTAACGTTTAATTGTTGCGAAGTACCTACCTATACGTAGTATCTAGACTTCGATGACTTTGTCAATTCGTTTGTTTCAGCCAAATGACATCTACTGCTGGACAAAGGCCTCCCCCAAGGCTTTTCATAACGACCGGTCCTGCGCTGCCCGGGATCCAGGTTCTTTCCGCGACCTTCACAAGATCGTCGGTCCGCCTAATAGAAGGCCTACCCACGCTACGTCTTCTGGCCCGTGGAAGTTGGCCCGTTGTCAATTATATAGGAAAAAAAAGTTCGCTTTCTAATCAAACGTTGGTAAAAAAATATATCTACAAATTACCGGTTCGTTTCTGGATCAGGAAAAATGAAGTGGCTGTATTCTTTCGGCTGTGGCATCCATGAAACAGCACGCTAGCAGAATCACAAGTAAGTTTAAACTATCCGTAAAGTTAAAGTTTGCCGCTAGTTCTCGAGTTAACTTGACTTGTAGTCAGCGAGTAGCCAGCTGGTGGTTTACTCTGAATGTTACGTGAATTAGGCATCACCAAAATTACCCACAGTATTAAATAACAGCTATTAACAGAAGTATATTTAAATGGTATATTATTCATAGCTGAGAGACTATTATAAAAAAAATGCTTTTGCAACTACAAAGCAAAGAGAGATAAAAACTTTATAATAATTATGAAATATTTTATAAAAAATATATTTTTGTAATACCTACTACTGGGGAAAGCCATAATAGGATCAGGCTTTGATAAATACTTGATAAAAATATCTGGGCTAATTTTATTAAGAGCTTTTGCGTAGTAATTCCAAGGAATTGCTTTTAAAACTTTTCACAAAATGTCTAAAACCACCCCTCTATCTTCAGTTGCTAACAATAGCTTTAACTTTATCTAAAAGACATCTAAAATACAGTTGACAGCACAGTCTTAATAAATTAATATTGATGCAAAATGACACCTATCACAAACTACAAAATGTCACCACATTATATTAGGTAGGTACATTTACCTTGATGTGCTGTCAGCCGAATCAACCTATTCTTTTCATTCCAATAAAAGAAAATAGACTTACACTGTCACCAATTTTCTTGAAAAAATCAAGATTTTCTTTTAAAGTGTCACATTGATTAATGAGAAATAAACATTGAAGACATGTCGCCTATCATTACCATAAAGTGAAAAATGGAGGAATCTACTCAAGTGAATTGAGAATTTGAGATTAGCATTTAGGGTCCAAATACTTTATCTTCTTCTATTACGTAATTTAAAGTGACAAATAAAACTAATCCGATAGAAGTTGAGGACATACTGTATGAAAAATGCACTGCGGCAGTTAGTATAATTTTCATAAAATATTAATATGTAAAGTTGTCACAACTCACGATAGACCATACATAATAGAAGTAGAACTATTAATATATTTGAAACCAGCTGTAAGTAATACCTTACTTATTTCATTATTTGTTTACCAAAAGATCTAAGAATCTTCCCATTCAATCCAAATTTTAATAGGTAAGTAACTAATACGATTTAGGTAACTTCAAAAAAGAAAAATTCTTGACTTATGTTTAGTACCTGAGGTTAAGTGAGAAAAATACACAGACAGACAGAAGGTACTAATTACTTTCGCATTTATAAATTAGCGTATTATCTTAGAATGCATGTAGGTGATGTTAATCAATCCCACTTCACTCAGCTCTGAGCTTCAAGCTCATTTATTATACAAATGTCTTTAGTTTTACTGGCGCATATAAAACTTAAGTGCTGTTCATAATGAAATACTGAATGGCTTTGGTACTGAAATTCATATAATTTTAATGTATAATTCCATAACTATCTCCCGTTTGTATAGTTAATTTAAATTCGTAAGCGTTTATGGCTGACGTTTTTATTTCGTTTAAATTATGAATATTTTATTAGATTTAATGTGACACTTTAGTGTGTGTAATCCGTATCTACGAGTATAATATGCTGATATCTTACATAAGCTTTTATAAGTGTGATTTGCAACAAAAAATATTGTCTGATACGCTTTAATTTCGTTATAAGTTACCTACACCACATTTTGGAGATTTTAACGAGTGTTCTTTGTGTGAATCTGTATTAAGTTTTTTTTTTTAAATATTTGGAACGGTTAAATATCTATGGACAACGAACTTCTGTATTAAAATAATTTAAAATTAATCTCGCTGAACTTCCCCTTTACAGTTGATAAGACATATTTATTTTACTTTTTCATTCCTAATATAACTCGATCAATTCAGTCATATTATTTTAAATACCCTCAACATTAAGGTTACTATAATTTTACATCGATTTTCTTCAATGTCATCGTTCAGATTCAATTTTTACTTAGACTATAAAATATTTGTCAACCGAAAGAAAACCTTATTATTTCTTAATATAAGGTTGATTAAAATATGCAATGAAATCAAAACATTTTAGTGTGATGGAATTAATGAAGCAGACCGATCGTAAATGGTGAATGCGGGTTCGATTTCCATTACGAGAGCCATTAGGCGCTTTTATGTTATGAAATGGCCGGACTAGGTTACCTAGGATAGGCAAATTTAGTCATCGACTACGAAGATACCTAGTAGAATTACAGCTAAAAGTACATATTAATATTTTTGCAATTGATTGGAATTTTAAGGAGGAAAAGATTTTCAGCTGTTTATAGTAGAGACACTGGCATTTTATTTATCAAAAAGTGCGTGCGCAAAAACAATCCAAACACTTAAAAAAATGGCATAAAACAGCAGAAGACCGAAGTAGATGGCGACATCTCCTATACTCGTAAAGACTCGTGGCATATCACGTTAAATATTTCCCTCGCACTCACACTGGATAAAGTACTTACTCCTTACTTACTTAAAGATTTTTTTCTTACGAACTTTTTCTTTTTATGTGATCTTCAGTTAATTAAGTAATTCAGATTTGGGTCTAACTTGGTGCGAAATCTGTAGTTTCGGAGTGTTTGGTTAGTGTTTACGAGATTGATTGATTGTTAATTATATGTGGGTGACTGACATGGCTTTTCCAAGAGATACAAAAAAGAGACGCTCAATCGACGAACTGTCTTACGAGACAGTGTGTGGGACGATTCGTAAGAGTACCATCTATTGCTCCCTAAATTAAGTTTGTCGTTAGTTTATTGAGTTGAACCAGAGTAACACCTACTATCCTACTAAGTTTATATGCGAGTTATATTATAAAATATTCCCGAAAAGTAATTTTATGTGATTGAGTACTGTAAATGAATGGGGTTTTTTTTCTTTAGATGTACTTCTGGATAACCTGACTGAACTGTAAAATTATAGAAGTTGACCCGACAATATTACAATACGTTTTATCAATTTAAATGTTTATTCCACTCTGTAAATATCTATCTCAAAACTTTAGCTCTTTTTAGTTCTGTACGCTTGACCAACTCGTAGAAAACTTTAATCCAACCGCATCAAAGACTGTTTTCAACGTAAAAATTCCTTACGATGCAGCACAAAAGATATCTGAACTCTTTACACTCGAGTTAACTTGAAATAATGTCGTTTAACCTTGAAAATGTGAAGAGAAAAGGTCGCCTTCATAGATTATGTGGGCGCTTCAAAGATGTGTACAAAGAACAAGCAGCAAGTTTATAATTAACTTTGTAAAGAAAACAATATTGTCAAAAAAGAGAAAGTAGAGGTTCTCACACTGCAATGTGACGTGCTTGCGCGGTGCGTCAGCGGGGCATTCGCTATACCTTCTCGGGGCGTACGCAGGAATCGCGTCGTATGTATTATATTTATATGAACCACGAGCAATAAATAGCACAGATAATAATTATTTGTTTCAGTATTTTCCTACCGTCTTGAAATAAAACTGATGCCCTCTACCGTTATTTGGCAGAGAATATACTTAATAGCTTCAAAAACGTTAATACAAAATGATTTTTATTCCCTCATAATATTTTTATGGGAAAAATATTTATTACAGCGTCTCCATTTCTTGCGATTCTCATTTTATTATTGAGTATAAGTGTTGCTTTTGCGAAAAGATGAAATAAATGAAATATTTCCCTTTATCGTTGGATTGTCTGTCCAGCCTTTGATATTTATTTCGGCAAAATGCCATACATAAATGCCACACATTTATCACTTCTTATTTTTAGCGATCTTGTATTTTTCTTGTGCGCATTCAAAGACGTGCCAGTTAGTACGAACAAGAAGTAGCTTTTTATTGATATTAAATACTTGAACCTATTTACGTGTACAGAGCCAGATTCGTCGTACAAACTCCTCCATGGTTTGCCTATTACTTACTTAAGAGTTTTCAGTCCAGAAAACTTGAAATTAATTGACATACTGTCTAAAATTAGAAGTGGGAGGTGCTTGGATTCGGGTGGCGCAGGACCGGTCTTTGTGGAAAACCTTGGGCGAGGCCTTTGTCCAGCAGTGGAGGTCTTTCAGCTGAAACGAACGAACGAACTAACTGTTGATTTATTACGCGTTCAGCATTGGATGTCTTGTGGCTAAAATAATGATGATGATGTCAAAAAAATCTATTCATTTAAATGTTTAACGAAGTCGCCAGCTAAGCTAGTGTTGTACAGTAATTCACAATTAAAATTAATACCTCCATTTGGGTTACGTAGAACTATTATGATCAAACCGCAAAACAAACTATTTGTAGTCATCAGTATGAATTTGTGCGGGGAGAGAATAGGGATGGCTGTTTGGTAAATATACGAGTGAAAGCGAGATTTAATTAATAATTATTATAATAAATGCGCTTATGGGAGTTGTTTTTCAGTTGTTGTTTAGCCATTTTGTTTGTAATTACTTATTGGTGCAAATGCAATGCATAGATATTATTACTTTTTAAGTCTCAGCGTTACGTGTTTTAAGTAAATTCATACGATATCGTCATTTTACACCATTTCAACGGGAATGTAACTTTTATATGTAAGCAGGTTATGCACCTACGTTACTGGAATCTTCTAAATATACAGGGTGTTAGGTAAATGGGTATATGAGTCGGCACTAGCCCATGATAACATGGTCATATAAATGGTATGGTGAAGTCAAAAAATTAATATCTTCATTTTAATTATTTTAATTTTCATACAAATTGGATTTTATAAAATTTATTTTGTATGAAAATTTAAAAAAATAAAATGATGATATCAAAGTTCTGACTTCACCGTACCATTTATATGCCCATGTTAACATGGGCTAGTGTCGGCTCAATATACCCATTTACCTAACACTCTGTATGTAACTCAAAGGTGAAGACTGACTGACTGACTAACTGATTGACTGACTGGCTGACTGACTGACATAGTGATCTATCAACGCACAGCCCAAACCACTGGACGGATCGTGCTGAAATTTGGCATGCAGGTAGATATACGTAGTTATATGCTAAGAAAAGATTTAACGAAATTCCACCCCTAACTAAGGTGGTAAAACGGGATCCACGCGTACGAAGTCGCGGGCGGCTGCTAGTAATACATAAAGTCATACTGAGCTGTGAAAGTGAATTATATTTTCAGTAACATAAATTATTAATCACGTTAGTAACGTGAATAATAAATAATTTATGTTAAATGCAACCCTACCAGGGCCGTAGATATTTATTACAGCCGTTCCATAAATACCATTCGCACAGTAATTATTATTTAATATGTCCAACGTACGTTTAATGATATGATGGATGATTCTGTCGGATTATTACTGGAATACACAGTAGCTCGCGTTAAAATTCGATTTATCAAATAGATTATCCCAGACTCATTGTTACACGTTGATGATGAAGAGTGACTTTCTGAATTTATAGTAGTAGGTTCTAACATTTGATTCGAGATCAAAAGATGTGTCATCAGTAGGCCTAAGATGCGCACCGTGATAATTTTTATCGACGTCAAAATGAATGGGCAAAATCGATAAAATGGCGTGATATCCGCTTATCGCGGCGCGCATCTTAGGCTTACAGGGGGCGTAGTGTAAGTTTACGTCAAACGCATTCGATGTTGACTGCGAAAAAAGTGACATTTAAATGTATGACGGATTGTACAGCGCCCCTAGCGGAAACTTTCAAGAACTAAAATCTTGAATAAGAATAAGAATAAGAAATTTAATCATAATGTTCATTACATGTCAGTCAGAAATTTGATATCATCATTTTATTGTTTTTAATTTTCATACAAAATAAATTGTATAAAATCCGACTTGTATGAAAATTAAAATAATTAAAATGAAGGTATAAATTTTCTGACTTCACCATACCATTTATATGGCCATGTTAACATGGGCTAGTGTCGGCTCATATACCCATTTACCTAACACCCTGTATATTTTCTTGATATATTTTTGATGTAAACTCACACTAAGCCCTCAGATAATAATGATAGATTCATTTCAGAAAGTTGTCGGATGCCGATTTGTCGTGATACCCAAGCATATAAAGGCAGACAAACAAACAGCAACTTATCCTAAACGCATTCAACAGTAGGTACTTTTCTCGTGGGTAAGTACGACAAAATATAAAAAAGTGTACAATAATCCTTTAACATTTTCCTCTCAACAATGAAGCTAGTTAAAACAAAGTGGTCTCAAAAGTTAAACAATATTAATCCCTGAAAGAAGCTTCCCCTGTAGCCATTTCAAAATGCTGTACTCATTTTATCCCCCCATCTGTTTTCTGTAGCGGGATTAAAAGCTAAATAAACCGCGTTTATACGCCAGTAAGGTTGCGGACACACTATCAGTGTGCTTACCATACCATGAGTTTACGTTAGGTGTGCTCGCTAGCGACTGCATAAAAAAATTACATAAAACGTATGACATATTGTGCAGCGCCCCTATCGGCTACTTTCAAAAAATACAATCTTCATAGATTTTTTGACGTACTCCGCTAGCGAGCACACCTAAAACGTAAACTCACCAAATAGAATGGTAGGAAAAACTGTAAAAGAAGCATTTACAAATGCCCTAAAATTACAGATCTTCTGTTTCATTACAAACATTAGTTACATCTTTTTAATATTTTAGTCTAAAGACTATGGACTCTACAGATTTGAATTGCTCTTTTTTTCTAAGACGGTAAAGTGAATGTTTAGGAAAAAAAACTGATGATACGCTCTAGTTGGTCTCAAGTTTTGCCCTTAGTAACACATTTTAGTCATTTCTTTTTGATTACATAGATTCCCCGAATTGTAAGTGGACTTGTACTGAACTTTCCATATCATATCGATACAGACCCGAATTTCCCGAATTTCGGGTCAATGAAATCCCAAATAATATTATAAATGCGAAAGTAACTCTGTCTGTCTGTCTGTCTGTCTGTCTGTTACGCTTTCCCGCTTAAACCTCGCAACCGATTTTGATGAAATTTGGCATAGAGATAGTTTGAGTCCCGGGAAAGAACATAGGATAGTTTTTATCCCGGTTTTTGAAACAGGGACGCGCGCGATAAAGTTTTTCTGTGACAGACAAAATTCCACGCGGGCGAAGCCGCGGGCGGAAAGCTAGTAAAATCATAAAAAGTTTTATTAACACGTTGAGTGCGAAACCAGGTCTATAGACCTTGTGTACGTCTCGCTTACCGTGCGGCTAAGAAAATTATAGTCTTCCTTGTCGTGCGAAAGGCATAACTTCAATTGGGTCCGGTGTAGGAAAGTAATGAATATATATCTATGATGTATTTTTAAAATAGAATCCAATGATGTACCTACCTAAATACCAGGTTTTTAAACCTGGTACCGCACGGAAGTAATAAAATGTCTTCACAATGCGAAATCAGGTCGAAGCACCTTGTACCCTGCGCACCTGGTACCGCACCCCACGCTAGCTTCGTGCAACCAGTGTTGCCTCGCATTCGTAAGAAACGCACATGTCGACATGGCGTCAAGAGAAACATTTAAAGTTGTAACTAAAACATGAACATGATCGAGGAAACTCTGTGCAGATTCTGCCATACAGAAGAAGAAACGGCCATGCATGTTCTTTGCTCATGCTTTCCGCTTATGAGCAAAAGAAGTATCCATCTCGGGCGACACATCATGCACCCGGATGAGATAGCAGATATCACGCTCCAAAGAATCTGGAAATTTATAGACTCAACGGGACTAAGCAGTGAACTTTAAAGACAAGGGCTGCCACAATAGATCAAACCTGGTCGAGTTGGCGCAAATAAAGGCCCAAAAACCAATAATAATAATAATAACTAAATGTTATTAAATAATATATTTTCTTTAAGTATAGCTTATTTAAGTATTTATGCACGTATGTCGTATTTGTAAAATATTTAGACTAAATTATTAAAACATCTTTGTTTGTAACTTTTTTAAATTTTAAATAAAACTTAATTTAAACTATCGATATTTGTATTTCACATCCCTAGAATACCCACCAGACTTCCCTACTTCAGTGCGGCACAGGGTGCATGCATAAGCCTTGTATTTTGAATATAGCTATAATTTTTATACTAAACAAGTTATTCACAAACGCCTTCAGGTGTATGTCAATAAATGCATTATAATTAATATTCAAAGAAAAAAAACACAATATCTATTAACATGAAGCCAAAAATAAAATTAATATATCTTAAATATTACAAGGTCTTTAAGCCTTGTGCCGCCACAATGTAAATTTTAATACCAGGTTTACTGACCTTGTACCGAAGGAATGGAAAGTATTAGAAAGTTACTGCCGCAGCAAAGGTGTTAAACAAGTTTTAGGTTTAGGTCTTCCATTCAAAAGTTACCAAAGTATTCTATGAGAAACGAGAAAGTAAGTAGGTATCTTTGAAATATTATGAAGAGCGCTTCAGTCATTTATTATTCGGCTCCATTTCTACAAAATATAATTATTTTTATTTCGTCGTCCTTACATAATTCTAACTACGAGTTATAACAATAACTACTCAGCTTTTATAAATAAAATAATACATTAAATGTTGATGAATCCAAGCTTAAGTACTTATGCTCATCGCACTAACATAAGTCCCCTTTGGGATCTGAACTCGCAACCACGATTGACGTTGTAGTTTAGCAAATAAATGTCTGCCACATTGCATTGTAGAGACCTGCCAGAGAGTTGTGTAGAATAGTAGAAAACTTATTTTATTTTTACTGTAAGGAAGCTCGTGGCCTGAATCTAACTTGATGGAAAAATGCCAATTCCAAAGGTGAAAATTTTATCCGAAATTTTCAGTCACAGAGGAAATGGCTATCTTACCTCCAACTAGGTAGGTAAGTTTCGTATAGTCATTAAGTCGCATGTAGAGCAATTTGTAAATAAATGTAGAGCTAATGAGGATATTATGGATAAAAAAAAATTAACAACCGAAACACAACAATGTTGTTATCATTTTTGTTATTGAGATAGACCTAGCACAGAGAAGACTAACGCCTGTATTTACAAACATTACTGTGAGGTCTCACAGTGCGCGTGGACGCACAGGGTCACACACGAACCAATCACAGAGCTCTATTCAATGCGATGCGAATGCGAGCGTTCGATTTTCTGCTTCACTTAAGTAAGCACCGTTTGTGAATGCGGGCGTTAGTAAAAGCCACAATACGAAAGAATCTCTTCCTAATCCCACAGGATTTCCAGGACTAATGGGCAAAAAATAAAAAATAAATAAACAATTTATTGTATTCCTGACAAAAAAAAGTAACAACTTTAGAGCTCAGTTGTGTAGAGCCACCCTTAGGGAATATTTGTCGACGGATATGGGAGATCTCATTCCCATAATGGAGGTCAATGGATGCAGCTATCGGCAAACAGTGCCAATGAAGGCATACTCGCTTTACGATGATTGTCTATTTTCAATATTGCACTTCTATTTTGCAATATTCCAGAGCGAAATACTCGAAGTTTATACTAACACTTTTATAAGGATACGAGTATACAAGTGTTACTCTTCTAGATAACATTTAGGGTTAAAGAGTTACTAAAACATTACGTGAGTACGAAGTTTAGGACCGCCACATTTTTTCTGGTATGAGTTTAGTTCATACCTATAACGGCTATAGTTGTAGAGTGACCGTAAAGTGATTTTGTAAAATATAAAATACTTTTACTTATTTGCTCATGTTTTGTGTACCGAAAGATAGCATTTATTATGTCAGATAAACTTTTCACTGCATTTTAATGTGTTTTTTTCATGCTTTTAAAGCTCAACAAAAGATCCCGCTGCGTCGTCCACGTAGTTTATTGTGGTCTAACAAATTGCCGACATTTTTCCTACTGAAGCACGGTCTTTATTAGGTAGTACTGACGTATCTCCACTTAGATGTGGGGAATGCAATAAAGACTGTAGTGGAATGTATGTCAAATTCTAATGAACATGATGTGTGAAGATAAATGTTTTGTGGACAAGAAATGGGATAGAAAAAAGCGATTGCGTGTTCGGATCCCAGTAGAGCCACATTTTGGGATGAGTTGAGACTTGAGCTGGATCATTTAGACACAGACGATATATCTGCATAAACTTTGTTGCAGTAATTAATTAAATACGACGGCTACTTATTTATCGGCAGACAGTGGTGACTGAGCTTGTTGCGGTGCTTCTTCTCAGCGCTTGCCAAATGTTGGTCTCGAAGCGCTCGTAGGGTAAAAATATTATGAGACATGTAGAGGCTCCTTAAGAGCAAAATATCTGACTGAAGTACTATTTAAATAAAGAAATTTTGACTTTGACTTTAAACACTGTAGCATGTTATTCAGTCGCAATCCATGTTGCTTTGTTGAAGTTTGATGTGTTGTAACCTGTAATACTGATTTATTTAGAAAAATCAGTCTTCTAAATAAAACAGTAGTAGTGTTTGTATGAAAATATCACGAAGCTTCGAATTTCGTGCCGCTATATGTATATACTTACATACACCTATACATACACGTCCATTATGTATAGTACCTAGTCATTGTATCATTTTAGTACTCTGAATTGTTATCTAATCGCCATGACAGTAGCTCTTCAGTCTTCATAGTTTAGTGCTATAAATGCCTTAATAGCTTGAACAATCTGTCATTACTCCACCAAGATAGCCCATTCAATTATACAGTCGACAGCACATCAGACTACAATTTCATTGCAAAATGGCACTTATAAGAACCACTCTAGGTGCCATAGTAACACTTGACATGCTTTGCGTACCAGTGGGGTTACTCCGAAAAACGCTATCCGAAGTTTTTTCAAGTAAATATGCACACTTACATACTCGCATACTTTCTCCTTTTTATTATTAGTGTGACTTCTTGTCATTGTCATTACCAAACTATAATATTATGTATAAGCTATGTACTTAGTTTTTCATTGGTTGCAATAATCGTTTTTTCTTTTGCATTTTGTAGCTTGCCGAATTTTTACTGTACTGTAAAACTTTGCTGCAACCCTAACATCATTTACACATTAAGTAATAGTTTAATTTTGTCGAAGCTCTGCAATTTACTACTTTAGATCCTATCTGTGGACAATGGTGCTGGTTGCATTGTTACAAAATTTTCAAATTATTAAGATTTAGTACATAAGCCCTCAATGTAACTGTTTGTTGTCCCAAATAAAGAAAAAAAAAAAAAAGTTAAAATATCCAAACGTTATTCGTCACCGTCTTACTCACGCATTTATGATATTCGGCTTGGCCGAAGCTTCGGCTGGTTTATGGCCGAAAAGGGAAATATGGCTGAATGTACAGTCGACAGCACATCAAGCTATACATTTTCGTTGCAAACTCGCCCCTATCGCAACTACGTCAGATACCGCAGTGTTTACGTTGACGTGCTGTCGACCGTACTTTGTTTGGCCGAAAGTGAAAACTAATATACAGTCGGTCACTACGTCGAATGTTTCCATCCCTCTCACGCAAAGCGAGATGCTAGCATGAGCGACAGTGAAAGATAGACCCGAAACTGCGTGAACAGCTGTTTGTAGTAGCCCTATTGACATGTACCATTTGGCCAGTGGCAATTGCAGATACGGGTGTAATCTGTGATATGTGGCTGAAGTCATATGCCATGGAGATAGCCGTGATGTATGCGGGTCGGGTCGAGTTGCCTAATATTGACTGGTCGGGATATCAATTAGAATTGCTAATCGGCAATTGAACTTTACATTGTAAAGGCTGCTAGTAAAGTTTCATGACCATAGAGCAAAAACCTGTTTGTAGTTTAGGTAAGCAGCTGCATTTGGATTTCTAATTCACTTTTTACTTCACCATTCACTCTTTTCAATCGGTCATTTGAAAAAGTGAATATTCCTAAAAGTCCATAACTATAAAATGCACGATAAGTAGTCTTTATATTTTTATGGTTCATACGTTTTAAATATAAAAGCAAGAAAATGAGTAGATTTTTAGGCTGGGTTTCACCATCTTACTTTTACTTTAACAAATCTCAAAAATCTGTCAAACTCCACACAAAAACCACCGGTTATTACGGTCAAAGTTATTAAACTCAGCCTTAGTTACGAAATAGATCCAACCACTTAAAAATAAATGAGAATCTACATTAAAGTTAATTTTCTAAAACAAAAAAGAATCACCATAATCAGCGAGAATAAATAAAACAAATGACAAAAGCAAAGTTTAATACACCCTTCCAATAAATTAAACTTATAACACCGTTACATTTTACCTAAGCATCGAAATGTTGGCATAATTTTAAAAGAAAGCGTGACTGCCATTCTTCGAGATGCCTAACAGTTCGACGTGCACGACAGCCGAATGCCGTGCATCGCTCATTTTATTTCTACTATGCTCACTGCTCAGTCAATGTTTGAAATCGATTTAGTATAAAAAGAAAACATTTAGGCAACATGACTAATAGTTGTAACAAGCTGCAATAGAGCTAGGGAAGGAAGGTAAACGAACTGCTGAAGCAGTTCATTTTAGCCAAATGACGTCTACTGCTGGACAAAGGCTTCCCCCAAGGTTTTCCACAATGGACGGTCTTGCGCTGCCCGCATCCAGGCTCTTCCCGCGACCTTTACCAGATCGTCGGTCCACCTAGTAGGAGGCCTGCCCACGCTACGTCCAGCCCGTGGTCGCCACTCGAGAACTTTTCTGCCCCAACGGGATTTGTGTATGTAATGGAAAGGAGGAAAATTATAACCTAAGCATTATTCCAAAATATATCAACCGATCATAACTTTACAGAAGGATGCGGGGTAATTTAACTTTTTTTAATTTTCAATCACCGCTACACATAAAGAAAGAGAGAAAAAAATGTTTTTGGTTTATATTTTATTCGGTTAATAAATAACGGAGGTTACGTTATCTATCCAGGTGCTTCCCGCAACCTTCACCAGATCGCCCATCCGCCTAGTGGGAGGTCCGCCTACTAATGCCTGCCCAGGTTGATTCGTTCTATACTCTCCGAGGTGCAGGCAAAAGCTAAATGATAACAAGACCTAGAATCCAGTGAACTTAGCTTCGAAGTAGGTTAGGTACGAATCGATTCGATCGTAAACGATATTATTTACGACATAAGACGGCACGCTACGCTCTACGCAAGCTATTGATATTTCGACACGCACATGAATGAGGTCTATTTTGGTAAGGCAGCACATCAAGCTTCACATTGTGGCTTTTTATGTCATTGTAATAGGTTCGATTTTGCTTCAAAATTATAGTACAGCCCGATGGTACAAAACAAAATAGAGTTACAATAAACTCGAGTTTTTTTTACACAGGATTATGGAAAATAGTTTTCTGAATTTACGAATCTTGATTGAAACCTCGATAACATAGACCTAACATACCTAAAATACAAGCGATAAAAAAAACCTCTATTTTAAGAAAAGCATAGGATATAAACTTTCATCATAAGTTTACTTGAGCTATGTAGGTAGGCTTGGTGCTGTAGGATTTTTTTAACCAAAAGTATACATAACATAAGTTGAAACTAGGCAAGATTTTAATGAAATAAAAACAGGAAACCTATGTCAGAATAATCCACCCGCGTTACACAGATCCAGACGTTTTTGTGCATGGAATGTGACGCATGTATCGCCCTCCATTACCGCTGGCGGAAGAAGGGCGAACGTGCATTACTCCGTGGCGGAAAACGTCTAAATGCGCATTACTCCATGGCGGAAAACGCCTAAATGCGCATTACTTTCAGGCGGAAAATCGCCAATGGAAATGCGGCGAGACGCCTGGAACGTACCGCCGCATTTTTGTGTACGAAAAATAAGTCTCCGCATTGGAGTAACGGTTTTAGAGGCTTCTTCATAAGCAGCTAAGTGTTTTTTTAAGATTTTAAACTTTCGCGTTCCATTAGTACATAAAAAAGCGTCAAGCTGTGATAAAAAAGTATGTGTTATGAGTTCTAATGTAACTCATATAAAAAATGACACATTGAGACCCGTGTTTCTCTCCTCTATATCATAGTTTTTTATTTGTTACAGGCAAAGACCTAAAAGATTGTCATTTACCAAGAAAAGGTCTTACAAGTAGGTATTACATCATATGTTGGTACTAAAACCAACATATTTGACGAGCTGCCTACTATCTCATAAAGTACGTACATAACAAGTGGGTTTATTCATGCATAGTATGTAGCAGTTATCCCTGTCATTTGTTTGGACTCTGTTGTGTATTTTCACATTTTATACGAGTACTCATGATGAGTCATTATTTCTAAAGCTTTCCCTAGACTGTATACTGTAAGTAGAGTATGTGAGAAGAATAATAAATATGATGTAATTCTTTGCCTGCTGCTGTCTTTCCCGAAGACTATAATCCAAGGCAGCTCGTATGTACCATATTTTCCTAGATAGCATCTCACTTAACATCAGGTGCGATTGCGGTCAAATACCTGTCTTGTTCTGCATTAAAAAAAATCCGTTTCTTACACTGATACTTGAGACAGAAGAACAACAGACAAAGATGGAATTCCAGATGAACAGAAAACATTTTCTTAACGTTGTGAAATCGTTTATTATTTTTCATTATTAAATTCTTCGTAACATTATCAACATGAAGCACTCGGGAGCTATTCACAAACCATTTCAGTCTGAGATGCTTGTCTCACTCAATTATAACACAAAAGATCGTTTTCTACACTGTTTGAAGATTAAATATTTCAAGGGCATTTTGGTTGGGTTATTTAGATTTAAATGGAGATTCTATTTCTATTGTATGATAATTGTAACTGTGTCAGGCTTCGTTAACAACCATAACACAGTATACTTAATTAACCATAGGCTTCATTTGATTATGTTTAAGGGCTGATTTTTCAATCGTCAGATATCTTTTATCGGAAGAATAAACTTATCATTTTGACATATTTCCCATATTAAAACTGTCAATGTGCCAAACTTATTCTTCAGTTAAAAGTTATCCGACGATTGAAAAATCAGCCCTAAGTTAACAAAGTTACTACAAGTAATGTTGCACATGGCTATTATAATGATTCTCGTTTTAGATGAAAATCTATTTAAATCTTCTCTTCTAACACCCTTATATTCAACTAAGTGGGATGTTGCAAATTAAGGCCTATGTCCTAACCAAACTATCAAGATATTCCTCCAGCGCTAGGTGTTAATACACATAATAATACAGTATAGCATCTGAAAGCTCTCAAAGGAGCCATGTTTAATCTGGTATCCCCACAGACATCTCGTGAATATGACATAGTATGGTAATTAAATTAGTACCCTCAGGTCAGTCGCTTCTAGCTTAATATGCAGAAAACTCTTGGTAGAGTCGCTTAGTTTTCGTAAATAAGTGCTTTAAATTATTAATTGGCCTTCTCCACTGAAATATTAGTAAAATACAAATTATATTGGAGCATTAATGTTAACATAATTGTATCAGGTAAAATGCAGGCCGAGGCTTTCTCGTTGTGGATAAAAAAATATAATTACGAGTAAAAACAGTCAAAGAATGTCTTAAAAAGGTTTTAATGCGAGGAGCATGTCAAACCCAAACCCGTGACACCTCGTTCCAATGAGGGCTATCATTTTTATACTTAACAGTTGGCACCCCTGGCGATTGACAGGACCTTACTCTGCAGTGGCGCCATCTTGATGAGTGCAAATGCGATAGTCCTCCTACCACTTTCACGCTTACCAGTTGGTACCACTGTCTTCGCTACTAGCAAGTGACAGGACCTTACTCTACAGTGGCGCTAACTGGTGAGCGCTAAAACGATAGCCCTCATTGGAACAAAGTCGTGTTGCGAACTTTTTGGCTACTTTGGGTGTCACGAATTATTTGACGTTGACTGTACCTATAGTTACGACCGTTTAAAAATATTTTTTTTTAATATAGCGTGAAAACGGACAAAGGCAAAGTCCAACCGTTTTAACTGCCAAAGTTAAAACTTCCCTTTGGTAGGATATAGTCAAAAGTCATGAAAAAAACTATGAATTTTCAGCCGAAAATCCAGCTAACACCGATCGACATCCGTTTTGGTATTCCGACTGTAAAGTCATGCGTCTATTTTACTTTCGGCTCGTTCGTTCGAATTCTCTTTGTGTTCGCTCAATCGGTCCAATAGATGGATGTCAGAGTGCAGCTGTGGCGCGATATTCGCACAATATGCAAATTTTTGGTTGTACCATAAAATAAGTCTATTTAAATCAAAGTTTTTGGTTATCATTTCCACTTATAGTTGTGACCTTCAAAAGATATTATAGAAATGTAGGTAAAGTTTTCTACTACAATAACATTTAATTTAGAGAAGAATGTAGGTGTAAAATCACCATTAACCTATTCCTTGCATCCTATATTAATTTATTTTTAGGGCAGATATTATGTACCATCTTAGACTACATCTTACTTAATAACAGGTGCGATAGCGGTCAAATACCTGCCATGTTCTGCATCAAAAAATATACAGGGTGGAAACGATAAGTGATCTCATTCGATTATTTCTAAACTATACAAGATATTGAAAAACTGGTTACAGATCCTGAAAGTGCTTCACGAGCTCTTTCAAACGGTACCAATAATAGGTTACAGAATAAACTGGAACTATCCGAAAATTCAATGTTTCCAGCTTCCATACTAAATGTATGCCAACCACACAATATTAGAAGTGTTGTTTATTTTTTGTTAAATAATAAACTTAAAAAGTCAGTTAAATAAACTCGTAACTTGCATCTTATTTAAAATTATTTGTGGATAAGATTAGTTTTAGGCTTTACTTGCTATAATATTATCAAGAGATGAGTGCCATGACTGTGATAGTACTAAATGTATGGAAGATGGAAACACTGAATTTTTGGATAGATCCAATTTATTCTGTAAGCTATTATTGATACCGTTGGATAGAGCTCGTGAAGCACTTTTAGGATCAGTAACTAGTCATGCGATATCTTGTGTAGTTTTTAATATTATGTAACTTTACCAAATGTATGGAAGCTGAAAACATTGAATTTTCGGGTAGTTCCAGTTTATTCTGTAACCTATTATTGGTACCGTTTAAAAGAGCTCATCAAGCACTTTCAGGATCAGTAACCAGTTTTTCGATATCTTGTATAGTTTAGAAATAATCGAGTGAGATCACTTATCGTTTCCACCCTGTATACTTACAAAATATAGTGATAACGTCTTGATATAAAGGTTTCATACAAACTTAATTCACTCACTCGGTCCTTCAAGCGATATTCACCCTCGCTTCCCCGAAATCGTTTTTGTCTAACATATTTGTGTAACCTTTTCTCTAAAAAAGTCTCCGACCAAGAATGCTACTTGAGGCATTTAAGGGTTTATTGTTACAAGTATTTTAGGGTTTCTAGTGACTAATAAAGATGACAATGGAACCGATGTTTTTGACATTTAAAACTCTATAAAAAAGATCTTACTCGTAACTTCGACTGCGTGTTTCTTTTTTGCACAGAACCCTAAGAGAGTTGCCACACTGGCGGATTGCAAGCGGCTTCAAAGCGGAGCGCTTGCAATCCGCTAGTGGGGCAAGGCTCTTATTGTTTTAAAAAAATAAGTAGCTAAGTAAATCAGGTGACGTGTTATGTAACAATTTAAAGACATGTTTTTCAATATTGACAATTTAAAGATAAGCGAGACCGAGTTAATTAAGCATTACCTGAATTCATCGGATATAGATAGGACACCCATATTTCTACACTATAATGAGCAAAAAAGATATTATCTAATCTTTACAAAGTTCGAAGGTGACTACTATAAGAAGACTACCGTAATTGGCGGATATCTTTTTTACTCCCTTGACCGAATTGACACCGAGTGATTGATGAACGTAAATTAGGTCGTTATATAACGTGACGTAGGAAGAAGATTATTATAACTTTTATAGGCAGGTTAGGTACCTCAAAAAGGTTGTGTCAAGTAGAAACTATGAAAAATCAAGAAGCATAAATGATTCTTGTAGCCTAATGCAGTATACACCCCAAACTCGTCGACCGACAGAGTTGTCGACAAGATTCTTCATTTGAAATAAAGACACCGACACCAATCCACCAGTCTGTCGGCGGGCTTGGAGCGTAGAGTCTTTCTGTGATCTTAGAGCTCTACATTTGACACTTTATTGGGACACCTATGTTCCTATGTCTATGTTCCTTGATATATCCGACATTATTTTTAATGTAATATGCATAACATAATTCTGTGTGTTCCCAATCCCTCTAAATATTTATATTGTTCTTTAAATAAAAGTCACCTGGCTGGAGATTCGAAAAAATTGATCCCTGGTTAAATAAATACCGGTTAGGTACTCAAGCCTACACGTTTTCCGAAGAAGGTCCATCACAACAAGCAACTCCCATAATATTTCTATTGCCCCAAATTCCTGAAGCAGGGATTGATCGGAGAACAAATATGAAAGCAATTCATACGGTAACGAGGGCATAACGACTTATTTCAAGAACGTATTGAAAAGTTAGTACACTCGCGTGAAAGCTTTCGACGAAGTTATTTGCAGATTAGAATTGCCATATTATGTAAGAAAATTGAAGCTAATATTTAACTTTCCATTTATAAATTGATTTTCGAAGTAGTACCTTAAGTTCAAAAACAAACACTCCTATTTTATTTTCCGTTATTCTTTTTAGTTTGTTGTTTTGTTTTATAGGATTTATTGTAATCTAAATGATTTCAAAAAGGCTTGATGCCTACTTATTTAGGTATAAGAAGGTATCAATTTATAGGCCTACAAACAAGTTGTGTGCCATTTTTTTATTCAGAACAATGAAGTCTCCAAAAAACGTACAAAATCTCACAACCACAAGATCATGTTACAGTATCAGCACTGAAACTGTGCAAAGTAGGTAGGTATCACGTTTCAAGTTCGTTTGACTTTGTGTATGAAGTTCGCAAAATCTTCAAGACAGTATTCATTTCAGAAGTCAACTTGTCTTTCAGAAGTTATTATGAATGAATGAAGGTACATTAAGATGAACACTGCCATCTTGCGTCATTGTAATACGCGCTGTTTATGTAATATACAGGGTGTTCCAAAAAGTAGTGTTATAAGTCGAAACCCAGAAAAAAGAAGCTCTAGGGATACCACCCGACTCCCCACCCGGAATCACCGCGACTTTTGATAGTTTTCGAGTTATTTTTTTTTACCACATAGGATTTTTAACTTTTTTGGTTTACATTCGTGTTATGGACGTAAATACTTCTGAATCAGTTAGCCCTAGTATTTATCTAATAGTAATAAAAAAAATCAGGCATGTACCTTATCTATTCGCGCCACAGTGACCAAAAAAGTGTCTAAGCACAGTTTAAAACAATCATAACTCGAAAACTATCAAAAATCACGGAACATACATGGGGATGATTCGGATAGCCCTAGTGATGCTCTACCTCTGGGCTTCGGCTTGACACTACTTTTTGGGACACCCTATATATGTATTTTGTTGTTAAAATTAACGAAACGAAACTTTTTAAGAATGAAACGTACCTTATCATAAACGTGCCAGCTTCCTTAGGCAGTTCTAAACTTGTACATTCACGATACAATGTAGATCGGGAGCGAAGTTCGAAGTTCAACGTTCGTACGGCGAAGTTGGCGAAGTTAAATTATACGTAGCCCGCAATGTCATAACGAACTGGGTAATGAAGAAAAAGGTGGAAGCGTAAGGACGGCAGACTCGGTGACATTTTGTTTCAATGTTTATGGAAATGGGTGGTTTGCCTTTTTTATAGTGTCTAAGGTCGACTTTGACTCGATTTTTGGTGGTGCAAAAAAGGATTTCGCATGAACAGCTGTAAGGATACGCTAGTAAATATTGGGTATTTTGTAAGAAGATAAGCGTTTTTTAAATATTTTTTTACTGAGTTTCTAGCGCTGCTTATTCTCAGCACTGGCCCATTTATTGTCCCGAAGCAGTGGTAGGGTTAATACAGGGACGTGTAAAAGCGCTTTTAAAAGCAAAAATAAATGAGTTTTATGAGTTATTTGATAATTATTGGTAGCGTAGCGTAATGGTAGGTCGTATAAGAACGTGTGTGTGGGTGAAGTAAGGAAAAGAGCCATAGAGAAAGAAAACGCTAAAATAGAAACTAATTTTGCATCCTAAATCCTAACATCTCAGTGAATTCATAATCATTTAATTTTATTTGTTTAACCCACTTTCGTTTAAAGTAGAAACTGTTAAACTTGAATCAATAATATTATAGATAGAGTAGGCGTTTATATTCCTAAGCGTTTCATAAACAGCCAATATCGCGAACTTACAAGGACTTTCCGACTCTGAAATCTTCATTGTGTTGTCGTGAATTGTCTGACATTCTAATTGTCTGTCACAATCACGAACTGTGCAAATAAATAATCGCGTAACTTTAACAGACGACTTCATCATCATCATCATCATTTCAGCCACAGGACGTCCACTGCTGAACATAGGCCTCCCCCAATGACTTCATCAGGTCGACGGTCCACCTTGTGGGTTGACGTCCCACGCTGCGTTTTCCAGTATGTGGCCTCCACTCCAGAACCTTGCTGCCCCATCGGCCGTCAGTTCTGCATACTATGTGCCCTGCCCATTGCCACTTCAGCTTGCTAATCCGTCGGGCTACTTAGACGACTTAAAATTGACATATATTTGATGCTAGCGGGATTTGATTCCACAACTGAAGCTTTTCTAGTCCGGCATGCCGCCCACTAGACTGCCTTCTCTTATCGTAACGTACCTAGATCGAGTAATTTTGGTACCTAATCATAAAATAGTTAGCCATACTGTCCTATACGCCTTTGTAAACCTTACGGCTTTAGACTTGTGAACATTTGTGTATGTTGGCGAAGACTGTACCCACTGTAACAATGAAATTCAATTAACTGATAGCCGCTTACAACGCTCGTACTCGCGAACAGAGCTAGAACGTAGCCAAAGGAATAGAGCTACTACTCGTAACACGTTTTAATCGACTTTGAAAAAGGAAGAGATTCTATGTTTCACTGTAGTTTTTATTTTAAAAGTAGTTGGTTTAAACTGTATTAGACTGGATCCAAACATTGGCCCCAACATTTGTCGTCAATAGTCGTCCAACGTGTGGATCTAGAAAATCCTAAAGCTGATGCCAATACTATTTTGTAAATCCACACGTTAGATAGGGACCAATGTTATGGCCAGCGTGTGGAAACAGCTAAAGCATTTCCATTTTCTTGTACACAACGCTGTCAAATTATTTGTACCTACAGTTTCAACACGTAAATCTACTAAAGTTAAATATCTTTTCTTCAATCGACTTTAAACGTTATGTCAAAGACATTAGTTTAAAATTCATTGGGAGAATAGTCCATTACGTGCGTTGATCGGCTAGTGACCGTACCTAACCTTCCTGTTTAGTGCCTACTTAAGTATCGGACGATGACCATTTAAATTTATTTCAGGCATTACGCTAAGCTGTTGTTTCCAGCCGGTTAATACCTTCCCTTAGTAATCGTTAGCGCTACTACCACGTTTATTGTCTAAGCTTAGTAAAGTGCGTCATAAAGCCTATTAACGATACCCAACCTCAAGCATATGAATTTTACTTCTCTAGATAGTTGCGTTTTGACAGTTTGAGGTAAGACGGCCAGTTCCTCTATGGTTGAAGATTCCGGGAGAAAGAAGCTCGCTTCTACTTTAGACCTGATCATTACCTGCATCTCGGATCAACGGAGAACCCTTGTGGGTGAGAAATGGAGTCGTTTCATATGTGTAACCATTCATAATGATATTTCAGTTGTGTGTGTTAAATATCAATAACAATTGTGCTGTCTAATCTTTTTGTGCTACAAGCTAGGCTCGAGATTGCTTGAAAAGAGCTATATCACAAAAAAATCAATAGTAAGTTAATTTCGGAACAATGTTTTTGCTGTCAAGACAAATCTAGTGAGATTTTGTAAAACAAGTAGCATTATTTTCTTTGAAGCTTTTGTTGAAGAGTTAAATGAATTAAGATCATTAAGTTATCCCAACACTGAAACCACTGAAAACAACGTTAAATTAAATACAAACTTATATTCAGGTAAACTACTTGTTAGTAATAAATTCCTACATATTTAAGGCTGAGTTGCACCATCTAAAAACCATGACTATAATGATATCCGGTATTTTTTGTATGGAGTTTAACAAATTCTGACGTTTGTTAAAATGCCAGCCAACCCAGCCTAAGTTTAACAGTGTTGCTCTTTTGGGGCTTTAAAATGTTAAATACAAGACAAACTAATGAAATAAGCCAGTGCTGAAAAGAAGCGCCGAAACAAACTCGGTCACCGCTGTCTGCGATTGCATAGATTTACGTAACTCACGGACGGTTTCAAATCGATATAGAATGTCACATTGTTTACTGGCACAGACTATAACCATACGCTCACAAATCACCCCCGCTATTTATAGCTTTAGATTCTTTGCGATTATTTATACACTGTATTTCACGTCATGAAGAAGAAGCGTCAGCATGTTAGACTTGTACAATTTTTATATTAAAATAGCACTTAATAAATAGGTATATGATGCTATGGCAGGGTCTTGGCTTATGAATTGAAATAAATCTGTAAGTGTATCCAAAAAATAAAACATAATAAGTTTTGAAAAAGTGTACGAAGAGACACTACTTATTTGGCGTTGTAGCTTAAACAAAACCAATACCTACATACCGTTTTTGTAGACTTAACATCTAATTTACAAGTATGAACAACTTATTAGTCAGTTGCGATTGCCGCGAGTCCCTCGCGAGATAGGTTTGTGTCGAAAACCGTTGGTTAACATTAAAGTCTGAAGAAAGAAAGTTGTGAAAATGCACACTTTTGAGCCCGATCATGGACAATTTTCATCTGTTTAGTTTCCTATTCAGTTACTCCAAAGATTTCTCAAGATTTTTCAGTTGCAAACAAACAACTTGCAAAGTGTTTGGTACACTTCCGTACAAAAAATACCAAAAGTTTCTCATCCACAAACTCGCTAATATTCGTTGGCAGTATTCTTCATAGGATGAACGCGTATCTACCCAACGGAAGGCAGTCCATGCGGTACAGCCATTCAAAGCGGAAAAAACTAATTTTACGCTCACACAACTTTTCTTTTTTCATCCCCGACGGGGTAAGGTTGTCTCTCGCCTTTTGTTTGTACGTCAATCATATTTGCTTTGGCTCGTATTTCTGCGCTACAATACGTTATTGAGTTTGTGATGCAGTCTTCTTTCACTCTGTTCAATTAAACATTGATTGATCGCAATACAGTTTCTTCTTCTTTCTTTTCAGCCAAATGACGTCCACTGCTGGACAAAGGCCTCCCCCAAGGTTTTCCACAATGAACGGTCCTGCGCTGCCCGCATCCAGGCTCTTCCCGCGACCTTTACCAGATCGTCGGTCCACCTAGTAGGAGGCCTGCCCACGCTACGTCTTCCAGCCCGTGGTCGCCACTCGAGAACTTTCCTGCCCCAACGGCCATCGTCTCTACGAGCTATGTGCCCCGCCCACTGCCACTTGATTTTAGCAATTCTGCGAGCTATGTCGGTTACTTTGGTTCTCCTGCGGATCTCCTCATTTCTGATTCGATCACGCAGGGAAACTCCGAGCATAGCCCGCTCCATCGCCCTTTGGGTGACCTTGAGCCTTCTTATGAGGCCCATATACCCGCAATACATAGGCCCGCAATACAGTTATTGAACTTATTTTAAGTTTAGGTGTGTTGGTCTGTTGGTATTTAGTTATTTTAATAAATAGTAGCTGACATAGCCCGACGATTAGCATGCTGAAGTGGCAATGGGCAGGACACGTCATTAGGGCAGAACTTATGGCCGATGAGGCAGCAAGGTTCTGGAGTGGAGGCCACGTACCAGCAAACGCAGCGTTGGACGTCCTGGGTGAACCAACGACCTGATGAAGGTAGCAGGAAGGCGCTGGATGCAGGCCGCTACCAACCGTGTGATGTGGAAATCATTGGGGGAGGCCTATGTTCAGCAGTGGACGTCCTGTGGCTGAAATGATGATGATGATGAATAAATAAATAGTAATTATTAGATATTAAAAAGTAATTTTTGCCAGCCCTATCCTCACACACTACCGCGTATTGTTCGCTCAGTCACAATAGCGTAGGATTGGTATTCCATAACAAAATCATGTAAAACATGTTCTCTGTCAGCATTACGTAAGTTTAGTTCGGTAAAGTCAATCGATTTCGGGATTTAAGCCATTATTATATCTAGTTTAATATTGTGTTTAAGTAGTATAACTATAAAGTTAAAAATAGTTTAGAATCAGTGGGAGATCTTGAGTTCTATTCCTAGATGAAATACAAATTGAAAATCTCAGAAATATAATTACGTGCTAACGAAGGGCACAATAATTCTTCGGTTCTATTGACATTGAGTCGAGTCAGACGCCTACGTAATGTTATTCAATCTGACACTATAATTTTTATAATAGGTAAGCAATTTGTGATTTTCCAAATAGTTTGAAAGTTCATACACAATTAGAACATGTTACTTGGGAAGTTGGTAACATAAAGGACGAAGTACATTTATTAACCTGGAAACGGATCGTAACCGTATCAACTCGAGGCGGTCAGTATTCTTATGCCCGTTTTCACCATCAATCCCTAATTTTTAAGTGACCCCTATGGTAATAAATTACAGGAATTTTGTTTTCAAAGGGGTCACTTAAAAATTAGGGATTGATGGTGAAAACGGGCATTAGTGTATGAAAATCCGTACTGCAATGCACTTATCCGCACCGCTTTACTTAGGTACTTTCTACTTATCCATATCGTTTCGCGTCGAAAGGCGACACGGTGTGGATCCCTTTCCAGGTTGATAAGTGTACCTTAATTATTACAATACGCAATTTGTGATTTTACAAATTAGTAACATAATGTTTTAATATTAAGTCCGATATTACTACACAAACTATCTACGTTCTATCCAACCATACTCAAATTACTGGTCAAAATAGGCTCAATAACTGTATTGTTAGCTGCCATTGCGTTTACGGTAGACAAAAGGTAAGTGTAGTTATGTACACCAAACGACCATTCATTTGCGAACATGCAAATAGCGCATGTGTCCATTGTTTGTATACGCATATAAAATGGCCGGTGTTTGTCATGCAGTCGATATTTTTGTTTTTGCGTTTTCAAACTTTAGCTTCGACTGCAGTTTTTGTCGATTTTTTGTGTAAATATCAAGCTGAAGCTTTTGGGAAATAGTTAATGTACCTACAGTCTACTTAAAAAAGTGATCAGTGTATACAATAGTGCATACCAAATAACATTATCAACATGGCCTATCATAATCACTATAAGATAGCGAGTCCACGATTTAAAACAAACTTAAAATTTAAATTCAGTTGATCAAATATGTTTAATAAAAGTTTGAAAAGCTGTTTATCCCATGTGTCTTCTTTTAACTAGTAAATTGTGACCCTTTGTAGGTCGAATACAGGTCAACGTACACTTTGGGCATCACTAACATAAAATATTACATTTCCACTCATTAAAACACAAATGTTATCATTAAAACTAAGTAAACATAACTTTCATTATAACATTCAACTTTAGGTTAGGGATCAAGTATTAATTTTCATTTTAAAACCATTAAAATATACCTATAAAGAAGTGGAGAAAACTGTCGGATAAATCAACGAAGGCTTGCATTCAATGCAGGTTTTACTGCAGTTTAATTGAAATTTAAAACTGATGCCAGCAGAAAATACAAAGCGAACATTTTCCTTTTCTCTTGAATACAAAATTACATAGGTACTTTTGGTGGAATATCGTAGTTCAAGGCTTAATTACTGAATAAGGAATATATTAGGTAGGTAGACGTGGAAGTAGTTTATAAAGTTAAAGAATATAAAACAAGGTTTTGCCTGCGTCTTTTCGTGGGTAATTTTTTAGTCCGATCTACCAACCTAAAAAAAACTCTCATTCCATCCTATCCTTATGCGATTACGAAAAAATTAAATGGACATATAGATACAGTTCCAATATTAAACTGATCAACTCAGCTTAAACTTTTCTTTCGTTTGTAAACACACGGAAAGGTTTTATGAGAACAACTGCTCTAGTTTCAATCAAAGGTTATTTAAATATAACGTTCTAAATATGTCACCCTCGCGACCTCGGCGTAGGTTGCTCGACGAAAGCTACGGGCACTGTGCTCCTTTCTACAGATAAAATTATATTGTTATTTGCGCACGAAATATTTGATAAAGGTCTCTTACAAAGACCTCTACGACTTTATTCCAAGTCAAAGACCTTCTTGAAGGGCAGTAAATATGTGGATAACGTGTCGATTCTTCTGTTGGGTGATATTTGTTTACATCTATCATGAACTCGTTTCAACCTCGTCTCACCTGCTGGACAAAGGTTTTCCATAAAGACGGTCCTGCTCTTTGGGACCTTTACCAGGACTTTTACCCCAAGTTCGGTAGTTTCGATGCGTTTCGGTCCGTGGTCATATGGACCTTTAAAATAGTAAGACACGGGACTTAACGCGACGTTTATTAATGAGTTACATTATGTAGGTACGTTCAATCTTCAAGCCCGCCCGAACGGACGACACCGCGTCTGCTTGTGACCACGGCTACAGCATCGCAACCGAAACGTCAAGCCGTCAGTACATAACTCGTTAATAAACGTCGCATTAAGACCCGTGTCTTACTATTTTAATTGAAATGGAACGCGAAAGTTTAAAATCTTATATGGACCTTTAGTCTGAATTCAGTTTAGAGACAACTTAGTTTGAAAGGTCAAACAAAAATGTCAATATAGCTAAAATCTACATTGCTATGAAATCTAGCTAACCAAAACGCAGCGTTCTCGTACGTTTTTCGGTCCCATATAACCACCCCCACTGCCCCATTGCGTTACCCATAATGTACATGTTAGTGGTCGTGTTCCAACCAAATCAATCGGTTATTGTATCGATCGGCTGAATAAAACATACGCTGCCCACCTGCGACAGTGTATGACATGCTCAATTTTTGTAATCGGTTAAATGCTTGCTTTAAGGTAACGGTAGGGTCAATTGGTCATTCGTGGAATGAATATTTTCATTCTATTCTTCTTCAACTTCACTCCAATACCAGTTATAAAACTGATATAACATACATCTAGCGTTTATACTTTTTCAAATTCAAATTCAAATTCAAAATTATTTATTGTGAAACATAGGTGTTTACAGATAAAAATATTACATTGTGATTGTCTCACTATGTTTCGCCTGGTTGGCATACAATAATATAGGTGATTAATAAATCAATGAATAAATTAATAATTCACATGCATTAATGACACAAAACACTTGATTGCTTATTAAGTAGTCAAAACTATAAGTCACTAGTCGTCGTAATATTACAATGTCAATTCAATATTAAAAATTCAAAAATAGTAATTAAAATGTCATAAAAAATTACTTATTATTATTTTAGTTTGTGTCGTGTGTGTTTGTTTTAGAAACATTTAATTTCAAATTTAAAGTTTATCTGTCATAAATTCATTAACACTATAATAGCTTTTCTCTGCAAGAAGACTTTTCAGTTTTAGCTTAAATAAGTTTATATTGAGTTCCCTTAATGTCTTCGGAATTTTATTGAATATTGCGGGTATCATACAAAACACACTTTTACGCATAAGCGCAGTATTGCAACTACGAACAACCAATCTATTGTCCCGGCGTGTCCGGTTATTAATATCTGACATATTTTGAAACATTGCAGGATTAGATCTAACAAACATCGCTATCTCTAGTATATATAATGATGGTAACGTTAGTATTTTAAATTTTTGGAAAAATGGCTTGCAACTTTCCGTCGGTTCTATCCCGAAAATTGCTCTGATGCACCTTTTTTGGATTTTAATATATGATAATTTTTTTTTTGAGTTACATGTCAAGTACGAATACGAATACTGTGTGTCGAAGCAACGCCACTACAGTGTAACAATGACAATATTAGGATAGTTTAAAATATTTAAGCCCACCCGAACGAACGATTCCGCCAGCTGCCAGTCTGCTTGTGATCACGGCAGCCGAAAAATAAAGCCGCGTACAAAAAATACTTTTTTTTCTATGCGGTTATTATTTTTGATTTGATTTTGAAATAAATCATAAAAGAGCAATAAAAAGCAGTATTCTATATCAGAAAAGATGGCGATGTTTGAAGAAACTGTCTATGGATAATTTTTGTATTATTTTCCCATTTTCATCACTAAGTCAAAGTCAAAGTCAATCATTTTCATCACTAAACTTTGAATTTTTGTCGAAATCCAATATCTAATTAGGTACTACAAGTGATATTTAGTTATTATCGTTGGAAGGAAGAGATAATTAGAGCTAGAAATGTTTTTAAANAGCAGAGATGTAAACAAACACTTTCATACACAATTACACCATAATCACTTACGTGTTCATAATATCATACACATTATTTAACAAGCCCATGAAACCAACTTTATTTTCACGTTAATGCAAGTTTGAAATCAATCTTTGAAACAAATTATTTTAGCAAAATACGCGGACGATGAAAATTTGTGAGACTTGTCAAATTGACTTGACGTTTAAAATCATGTGTTATCTCCATATTGTCTATGACTTGTCTCTGACACATCAGTGCTGTAACCTGTGAGTCATAGACAATAATCTGTAAATTTAATCGATATTATTTTAAGTATTCACTTATTCCGATTACTGATTAATTTTAAATAAAAAATATACGATACTTTGTTTAGTTTTCCAGCGATAACTTCGACAATATTGGAGATAACGTAAAATTATTTTTCTACTTTTAGTGTATACTTTTTCGGAGTCAGTTTAATTATTAGTCGGTTTTATTTAAATGAAATTATTTTACTTTTTTATGCAATTATGCTTACGTATTGTTCCATTGCTTATTTTCCTAAATAAAATAAAAGAAATTAAAAATCTTCTTTCAGTTGCTAGCATCTTAAATTATTATTACCTCCCTAGCGGAATAGAGCAACAAAGAACTGAGCGAGCGAGATGTCACTAGTAGCAACACTGTCAAACAGAACTTTTTGCAACTATTTGAAGTTTAATAACTTTACGGATATCATTAATTGTTTTACTGTCCAGTGTGTTTTTTGATTACATCTGTGCATACAGTTTGTTTCCTGTTCTCGAAAATTTCATAATCAGTTCACATTCAATTTTGCGACTTTGTTGCATATTTTTAGTATTTTGACGATCACCCGGCGATGATACGCAAGTACTACAATAATTTCACTTCGCGATTAACGAGAGGTTTTGTCGCATCACTAGTTCACAGACTAAAAATATTTTTATGTCAGTTGGCCATTTTTGATGACATTTCTGCTGATTTCTAAAAAATTAGACTGTAAATATTTTTGATTTAAAACAGTAGTGACTGCATGAACAATTTCTATTGTATTTGAAAAAAATCTGATTTGATTCTGATGCTGATTAATTTAATATTTTTACAGAGATGAAGACCTACTTCTGGGTATCTGTCCTAGGAGTTGTGATGTGCATTGGTGGGGAGTTGCTGCGGAAATCGGCCATGTTCACTGCCAAGACTAACTTCAATCATACTGTAAGCTAATATTATTTTCAAAACTTACTTTTAGTCATTAATTGTACATTTAATTCATATTATTTAGTGGTTACTGAAATTTCCTAAAAACTGGTGTTTCCCTTCTTAGAATATCTAGTGAGAGACTGTGCTCTAAGTTCAATTGCTCTTATTTTTTAGTAATTCTAAAGGGACTAAAATTAGGTTTGAATGTCATCAATCATCACACAACTTTATTAGTGATATAATGCAGTTATAAAAAGCGCGAAAATCGAATTAGTGTAAACACGCAGTTCAGTTACTATTTCGCCGTGGCTCGCCCATACTTTGTGTGCGTGTTTTGTGCATAGTCTGCATAACCAATAAGACTGCTTCGAATTTGTATTTTGTATTTCCTTAATTTCTCCGTTTTGTGTGGTGTACAAATAGAGAGTGTCTAATGCAGGGCTTCCCAATTTTTTTTTGCCAAGGAACCCTAATTGATTATAATTTTCCTAGCGGAACCCCCGTACTACTCCGCCCGCACGCCCTGCCCCTCCCTTGTGCGTAAACAAGTCGGTGCGAGCGAACAACGTCGGTCACGAAACGTGGGATAATATTTTTTACGGAACCCTTGCGGCCTTTCCACGGAACCCCAGGGTTCCGCGGACCACCATTCGGGAACCGCTGGTCTAATGTCTATCTATGTTCCCTCTTCCTGCAGGTGCAATACGTGAAGCGGCCGGACCACCAGCTCGTGACGCACGGCGTGTACGCCATCTGCCGGCACCCCAGCTACGTCGGCTGGTTCTACTGGTCTATTGGCACGCAGGTAGGTCTATTAGATAAATAGAGAGATAAAAAGTGTTTACTGCTCAATCTTTGAACCCTTGCTATGTCGCGTCGGCTGGTTCTACTGGTCCATTGGCACACAGGCACACTTTCACTGCTGCATCTCTTGTTACACGATGTTGATAAAATCCGGCTCGAAGGACCAACCTGGTGATATAAAACTTACAGGTTTTTGAGTCGAGTATTTTCGGCTCATATTTAGTGACTGATTTTCTATTAGTCCAGATCCTTCTTCAATTTTTTGCTGAACGCCATATACGGGTGTTGATTTCAATACTTGCCATATTTATTTAGGTGATATATTATGACTTACATAAACGCATTATCCACCAAAAAATAAATTACAAACGAAACTGGAATTTTTAGCGAATATTTTCCGTGCAACATCAACTGTACTATGGCTCGCAATAATGCAATACGTTTACTGTGGCACGGGCACCCATCGAGCTACGCGGATCGCTCGCTTATCGTGTTGGATAGTCTACTGAAGGATACGTAAAGTTGGTAGTGTAAATAGGTATTTTTCTTTGACTAACTAAAGTTAAAGTTCGTTTTAAATTAGTTTGCTGTTTCCTATGTGTGTGTGAGTGTATTGGAGCGCTTTCCGCCACTACCTACCGCGACGGCGGGAGTATTTTCTACACAAAATTACCAGATTATTCACTTCCTACATTAAAAAGGTATGTCCTTTAAGTTTAGAGCTAGGTACTTAGACTTACCGATGCGACTTCAGTCAGATGCGTTTCCACGTGCCCTCCCGTAACAGTAAACCATGTTTACGTATCTACTCACGAGCACTGTACGTATGGTTAGGCATATTCCTAACACTCACTCACTATTACCACACTCACTATCACACGTTCACACACTAACTACTCAAAACCGCACGAGAAAACAATCAAAAATCGCAAATTTGTAATTAGAAAAGCACATTCGATGACCGAAGATCTTTGTTAACTAAAGATCCGTCCTATCATTTA